>NC_057794.1:300360567-300385541 GCF_018294505.1 Triticum aestivum
CCCGGATGAGACCCTACATAAGGGAAGAATTATGTATCATAAGCAAATAATCTCACATCCATAACGACAATAAGAGAGTAAGAGAATTAAATTTGTATCATATATACAATAACAAGTATATGAGTAAAATATATTGAGCTCACTTTTTGTTGATCAGAGATGAAAACCCATCCTTCACCATTGTTGTTTATCTGTAGATCTTTTTGAAGAAACCCAATGAACCAATACCAGGAATCGTAGCTCTCGACCTCTACTATAGCCCAAGCTATTGGATACATTTGGTTATTTGCATCTCTGCCAATTGCACAAAGCAACTGCCCCTTGAATGCACCCTTCAAAAAACATCCATCTAGCCCCACCACTCTTCTACATCCCGCAAGAAATCCTTTCTTGCAACCATCTAAACACATGTACATTCTTTCAAACACATTGCTGTGAAGAATTTCTGGATTTAATGTCACTGCAATAGTGCTACCGGGGTTGCTTCTAAGCAACTCAAGCTGATAATCATAAACCCGAGCATACTCACCATCTGATAGATCAATTATCTTCTCCATAACAAGTTTCTTTGCTCTTTTGCATTTGGAGATGGACACATCAGCCACTAGATCCTGAAGAACAGCTTGTTGAATGTGCTCTGCCTTCCATGATGGATTGTCCCTGATTTGCCTAAAATACTTCTTTGCAATGACACCGCATGTGACCAGCTTGTTGTCCCTTCTTGGAATGCACGTGTGCTCATTGTTGTACCTCCATACTAGAAACCAATCAGACCTGCTGGTAATGGACCCATAAATACTCCAAGGACAGCCAGGCCAACTGCATTTTGCACTTACTCTCTTTTTCTCATCTTTTGGAAATAACAAGTGATGATATGTTTTCAGTCCATACTTGACCAATGCATTCTTGAACTCCCTACTGTCATGGAAGGCCATACCAACAGAGAATAAAGGAATTTCGGAAGTGCTATCATAAACTGTGTGCTCTGTCTTCTTCCTCTTAGGCATGTCATCCCCATCACTTGCTTCATCATAAGATAAATCATCTGCACTGTCAAAATAGGGTGTGACATCACCATCACCATCATCAAGCTTGCAATCCTCTGGGACAAGGAAATCCTCTGGCACATCAACTGCTTTCTCATCCTCTTCTCCAAGCATTTTATTCCTGACTTTGTTCTTGAGTTCCCTTGCATATTTTCTGAATTCAATTGCTTCTTCATCATCAGCAGAACTATTGTCTTCTTCTTCTAAATCAACCTCATAATCACTATCACTGCTTGTGGATTCATCTTCACCTCCTCTATTTCTTTTTCCTTCAGTCACCTTTGATTTTCCTGCCATGGAGCTACTTCCCTTCACAATCTTCCTACAAACTGGCAACTTCTGTGGCTGATGAAATACATGTGCATTTTCAGCTACCTCATGCATCTCCTCTGCATCTACGAGTGGTTTCATATCTGCGAAACAAAGACAAAATACAACACATATATAAGCCCTCTGCACATAGATTAGATTGAATCCCTATGCAATCAAACCCGTGAGAAATCACACATATAGGAGCCCTATAAACTGTTTCAACAATCAAACCTCTGAATCGATGTACAGTCAATCATAAAAACGTCCTGTTAAAATGAGTTTAGGAGCACATATTGTTATTTGCTTCTGAATACTTACAAATTTCTGAAACGTACGTAACAGAGTTGATATGAGTTTAGTTTATTCAAAATTTAAGATGCTCTCCCATCCTGCTCATGCTAAAGGTATGCATGCAGCCTGGAATACACAGGGCTTTTAGCAAAAAAAAATGATTACTTCTAGAATACCTGCAGGCAGGCATCAACCTGGGTTATTGATTGTTAATTCTAGCAAGTGTCTAAAGGAGAACTGCTGATTGCAGAGTAGCTGTTTCAATTTGTAATGTAGCTCGCCGGCCGGCTGGTTGTTTAATTATGATCACACAAGTACCATGAAAATAATACTAAGATGTCAGTTCAGATTAGTCATGGAGCAACAATCAACAACTTGGAAAATGACAGTGGCCTGAAGGGAGCCAACTCGCATCTTCTGAATTTGAAAAAACTGCTTTAAAATCTTCAGAACCTAGACTGTTCAAGTGCATAGAGATGATCACAGTATACACACATTAACTAAACACACACTAGTCCGGTGCAACTGTGGTGCGTGCGTTAGTACTAATCACCTGATCAACAGGAACCAGGACAATCTAGGTAGGCGTGTGACATCTGAATTCACAAAGGATTGTTGGAGGCGACAGTTTCAATGGAGTAGTCATGCTGCTCTCCTCAGCTGGCGATACAGTCACAAAGGATTGTTGCTGGGCATGGAGGAGCTGAGCGCTTCACCTGGAGTAGTCGTGCTGCCTCCTCAGCCGGCGATCATCACGTCTTGCCCCGCCGCCATGATGCCGTCTTGTCGAAAGGAAAGAAGGGAACGAGGCCCAAACAAACAGGAGGAGCAGTTAAATCCGAGACCTACCCTACCAAGCCGACGTGGCAATAGTGGAGAGCCACGCAAGCAAAACCACCGGCGAATACCACCCGAATTGGGATTAGGGGGCGATTTGACCAGTATTAGAGCTCTCGGGGGGTTAATTAACCGGTTTTAAAGGTGAGGGGGTGGATTAGTCGGTTTCTGAAACCCTGGGGGGTGATGTGGACTTCTTTCGTCTCACGGGTCCTTGCCGTGTCCGGCTCGTTCACGAGTCGGTTCAGACCCGCTCGATCACAGGCGTCCGTCGCGGATCGGACGGCCAATCAAACGAACCAGGCTTACATATAACCCCATCTCCACCCCACCATGGGCCGCGACATCGCCCAGCCACCCAAAGCTCCCAATACACGCCGCCGCCGCCCGACGAAACAGGTCATAAATCTCGGTGATCGGCGAACGGGGGCAAGATGCAGATCTTCGTGAAGACGCTGACGGGGAAGACGATCACGCTGGAGGTGGAGTCGTCGGACACGATCGACAACGTCAAGGCCAAGATCCAGGACAAGGAGGGGATCCCGCCGGACCAGCAGCGGCTCATCTTCGCCGGGAAGCAGCTGGAGGACGGGCGCACGCTGGCCGACTACAACATCCAGAAGGAGTCGACGCTGCACCTGGTGCTCCGCCTCCGCGGCGGCGCCAAGAAGCGCAAGAAGAAGACCTACTCCACGCCCAAGAAGGTCAAGCACGAGCGCGAGAAGACCCCGCTCGCCGTGCTGGGCTACTACAGGGTGGACGACGCGACGGGCAAGGTGGAGAGGCTGCGCAAGGAGTGCCCCAACCCGGACTGCGGCGCCGGGACCTTCATGGCGGCGCACGCCGACCGCCACGCCTGCGGCAAGTGCGGCCTCACCTACGCCTACGCCGAGGCCCAGAGCCCAGAGATCGACAGTGATTGATCAGGTGGTGTGATCAGTGACGGAGTTGGATTAGCGCCATGGATTCAGTGTACGTCTGGCAAGGAATTTTTCAATGGGTACCTGTGCTTAGAACAATCATTCTGGATATTTTTCTCAATTACTTCCTCTGTCCTACTGTACTTATAATATACTCCCTCCGTCCGGAAATACTTGTCCTGAAAATAAAGAAAATAAATGTATCTATAATTAAAATAAGTCTAGATACATCCATTTCTAGGACAAGTATTTCCGGACGGAGGGAGTATAAGATCCTCTGTCCTACTACAGTATAATATAAGATGCCAACGATACTCGTAAATTTATTGCAATAACATCGAGCGAGGGAGTACATGTGATCAAATAATCACAAGTGAGCATGTTTTTAGTCTGAATTGAACCTTAGTGGCTGGGGTGCTGGCGTGCCTCTTAGGCTGCTTGTTACGCATAATATCATATACTAATATTGTAGGTAGCCTTATTTATTGTCATGTATGACACGTATTAGCATAGCATTTAATATGATATGGTATCATGGTATGATACTCAACGCTCTTTTTTTTCATTTAATTCTATGTCACCTCAGCAAAATAGTCATACTCCATCCGTTCCTAAATATTTGTCTTTCTAGACATTTCAAATGACTACTACATACGGATGTATGTAGACATATTTTAGAGTATAAATTCACTCATTTTGCTCCGTATGTAGTCACTTGTTGAAATGCCTAGAAAGACAAGTATTTAGAAACGGATGGAGTAGTTGGTATGCATAATACTAGCTATGATACTACCATTACGATCAGCCTTAGACTAGTCACGGGAGTAACTTAACTAGTAACATCACACATTTCAATACAAGATTGCTTATGTGGCAGCTAATTAATGAAGAGAGAGAGGTTTGTGATAACAGAGGGTGCTTGGATACGTTTTAGTTCCATGACTAAAGTAGTAGGACTAAAACTTGCTAGCCTCACCCATGATTGGATCCAAATACTAAAGAGACTAAAATCAAGTTATTGAGCATTTATTATCCTTCAAACCCTCCAATCCAGAACTCGCATGTGTTAAAGGAGAGGAATTAAATGAGGAAAGAGAAAGAGAGCTAATACATATTTTAGTAGGTTTTCTATGACTAAAAATTTTTAGCCTCAAGACTAGTCCTAGCATCTCTTTAGTTAGGGGTGCTTGGAACTTTAGCCTCTAAAAGAGACTATTTTTAGTCAGACTAAAAATAGTCCCTTGGATCCAAACACCCTCTTAGGTAGTAACATAGACTAGTAACATCGGCAAGTTACTACTCTATGTTACTCCCCGCTGTGAGCAGTCTTAAGCGGTCAGGTGCGTTGCTAATTAAGCCGATGTTTCTTGCCTGGCATCAACGATGAGTTATAAAGTTCTTACCCGTAGGAATTGAGTATTAGATAAAAACTAAAACTGAGGATAAATGCTGTATGCATGACCATCTTAAGCATCATTTTTGAAATAAAACAGATGATATCTCATATCAAAATAACCTGATGGGCTACATGAACGGTTTCAATATAAGAGTAAAGGTACCTGGTTTTCTAATTATCTCCTTTCCTCGGATTTCGAAATGCCATGTATACTCGGGAGATGTGGAATAGTACCAAAACGATGAGGAAGTTCGTGTTCTTGTACAATGAGGGCAATGGAATGTTTCGCTTGAGTTGGGATTCATCCCTCTTCCATATGCACAACACAGCAGAAAAATAGCAGTGTCCTGCACGACCTGAATTAGCACAACACCCACATCAATAAATTAGCACAACGAGACATGAATTATGATTTGAAAAAAGATCATGAAATAAGTGGAGACAAGAAACCAAGAAAGGGTACCAGCGGAGAAGGAGAGTGAGCATCGTCGCCCAAGAACAACATTGTAATGGCTGGAGTGTGTCGATGACAAAGACACCACATGCCTCGATCTTGTCTCTTTTTTTTGCAAGGGCCTCTGATCCGTCTCTAACGGATGGCGTAGTTTTGGCCATGTGAATGGCGCTCTCCCTCCCCCTTCCCGCACCAACTCCATCCCACTTATCGCCCTCGTTCCCCAATAAACTGCATGGAACTACACCTAGACCACCATCTATACATTGTCTTCTCCTTCTCCAAGGCCAAGCCTGACTCCACAATAGCTGCGACGCTTCTGCAGGCCACTATGGGCGGTTGCATGGCCGACATCCGCGTTCATGCATGCGATGCCGAAATTCGGAAATCTTGCTTGCGGGAAAAGCCATCACTCTCCCCACGATCTCCTACTCTTTCCATCCACAAAGCTACCCGCCAACATCACCAACTCGTGGCCATGCATACGTGTCAATCTCTCCCATAGCTGCCAAGCTTCCCACAAGACATGGTCAACCGACACGAGATTCGTGCTTGGCTCAGACACCGCTCTATGGTCACTCGAGATGCCACGTCGCCACCGCAAGGCTGCCGCGTGTCGGCCAGGTTCATTCAGTTGCCTTTCTCCATCGACTGCCAGCTGCTTGCTCAATTCCTTGTGACTATCATCGGTGGAGACTACCGCACGCTCAACATCACCATGGAAGATGAAGCTAGATTCTCCTTCACAGTAGCCCGCACCATGGTAGCGGATATGATCTGCGTCATCTGAAAATGCAACTAATCCTCAAGTGGTTTTGGTAATTAATAACAACATATATGTCACTGAATTAATGCCTATTCAAAGATCGTTTCAGAAATGTTCAATGTAGGTATGACAAGGACATGTGAATGTGGACCCCTCAAAATGCAAAGGGGCAAAAGCTCCAAGACTCTACTTTTTTTATTAAGTGATTCAAGATCATACTAAGTCCATAGGAAAGCCAATACTATTAAAAGGGGATGAGATTTTGATCATGAGTCATTTGCTCGAAGATATTGCTCCAAAAACCTCCGCCACAGCCTCACAAATCCAATCTGTACAGAACCCTAAAGTTCATCTCCGTCCCATCGAAACAGACACACCCGGACCCACTGAAATACACCAGACAGAGCCACTGCCTAAACCCTAGAAACCCGATCTTACCGAGATGGCATTCAGTCCCACCGAAGTGCATGTGCCAACTCTCTGCAACCAATCGATTTCACTTCGGAAGTACTTAGTAACCGATCAGAATTAACGAGATGAGGTAACTTCTTAGGTCATCACAAATTGGCCCCATCGAGTGGATTCATCCGGTCCCATCGAAATGTCTAAAGTTCGAATCTTTTGCACTAGTTGGTGCCTCCGAGATTTATTTTTGGTGCCACCGAGTTGTGCATAAAAGTGAGTAACAGTTGGATTTTTGGTGAAGTCTATATATACCCCCACCCACCTCCTACTCTCAGAGAGAGCAACCAGGATGAAGCCACCACTTCCCACATCCATTTTTGAGAGAGAACCACCTACACTTGTGTTGAGATCAAGGGATTCCACTCCAACCATTTGATCCTTGATTTCTAGCCCCCTCAAGTTGCTTTCCACTCCAATCCTTCTTCTACCCAAGCCAAATCATGAAGAGAATGATTGAGTGTTGAGGAGACTATCTTTTGAAGCACAAGAGCAAGGAATTCATCATCAACAACAACACATGTTACCTTTTCAAGAGTGGTGTATCATAAATTGGTTAGGTGTCACTTAGGAGCCTCCAAATCGTGTGGAGTTGAACCAAGGAGTTTGTAAGGGCAAGTAGATCGCCTACTTCGTGAAGATGTACCCCAAGTGAGGCTAGTCCTTCATGGGCGTAAGCCATGGTGGAATAGACATGGTTGCTTCTTCGTGGACCCTTCGTGGGTGGAGCCCTCCGTGGACTCACGCAACCGTTATCATCCATAGGTTGAAACCTCCATCAATGTGGATGCACGATAGTGCCACATATCGGAACCACGCCAAAAATCTCCGTATCTTCATTGCGTTTAATATCTTCTACCCCTCCTTTACATACATATGCAAAATCTTTACTTTCCATTGCCCACTCTTTAGACTTGCATGTGTAGGGTGTTGCTTGACTTGTGATAGTTGCTAAGATTTGCCTACAACTAAAACTGAGAAAATGATAAGTTTTTATTTGGTCAAGTAGTCTAATCATCCCCCTCTAGCCTACTTACGATCCTACACCATCGATGATTTCAGACGGCTCGGCGTCTTCAACAGGTTTCTGCCAACTGCAAGACCGCTTCATCCCCAAGGCCCAACTTCTCCTACAATGACCACGAATCACGAGGACAGTTTTGCAACCTTGGCGACTTGCAACACACCATTTGAGTCATCGATCTTTGACCGGCCACAGGTTAGGCTCTGGCCCGTTGAGGCGACCCCATGAAACCTCTTCGAACTCAACCTTCGCTTCAGGAGGCACCACTCCGGATAGGTGCGTGAAGTCATCCGCATCCCGGGAGGGAGCACACCAGGCGTGGGACATGCTCCAGAACCATTTATCCATGTTCGACATTTATCCTATCGCCGAGGTCGGATCCATGGGGCTGGACGGGTAAGAGGTGAATCCGGACAACTTCTTTTATGCGAGATGGATTATGTCAACCCAGCAAGACCGCCGCCTGGAAGAGTACTAGTTTGTTCTCCGAATGCCAAGGAGAAATGGTGTAAAAAATCTCCAAGTTTCAGCTGCTACTATTTATTTTGGCGCCAAATACTAATTTGGTCTTAAAAGTTATTTATGCTTCCATCATGCTTTAGTGTATGTGCGTATGTGTAAGCGTCCGCGTCTGTATTATGTTAAAAAAACTTACCATGCATTTGATTTTGAAGAACTTGAGCTAGCCAGCTATCATCTTCAACCTCCTCGGCCATAATGCAAATATGGAGTGCTTCAAAGGCCAATCTTAGCCGAACTAGTGGAAACTAAGAGGCAAACAGAGAAGCCAGACAACCCGTCTGGTTGGCCAAAGACACGAACCGAAGACCAGAGCAAAAGAAAAATGCAGCAAAACGACTAAGGAAGAAAGCACATAGATGCCGACTAGCGGCTCTCGTTAGGGTAAAGGATTTAACAACCCCCAAGTCTGGCTTGGGGACCAAAATCAAACCGCTAGACAAAAATCATACTTAAGTAAATTATTGAGCAAGATTAACAAATTTAATAAAGACGCAAAGGCGGATATAAGAGACCCCGAATTTGGGGTAACAAACTTGATTACAATAGAGTTTGGTGATCGGGCTAGACAATAATTTATACTAAGATTGAAAAAAGCTAAGCATAAAAACGACATAGCAGAGTAGGGTTTCAGGAGTTGGTCTCGAGACGTTGGGTCTTCGCTTCTTGGATCTGATACGCTCCTCCGGTGTAAATCTTATCGATGATGAACGAACCATCTGAGCTATTTTCAAGTGAATTGCTATACACAATCAGTGGCGGAGGCAGGGGTGCTAGCCAGGGCCCGGGCCCAGGCCAACATGCAAATATTTTCACTAGGACACTAAGTATTTCTACTAAAACAGTGTATTTGCTTTGTATTCCATTGGTCTGGCCCTCCCCAAGCAAGTTTAGCAGCTCTTGGCCCTGTCCATTCAGATTTCCTGGCTCCGCCACTGTACACAATGAAACACTATGATACACTTTATAAAACAAGAAAAAAAAACCTAGTGAAACGTCATGTAATACTTTGAAACACAATAAATTTTGCCAACAATCACAAAATGCGGCAATCTCACGACAGCGGTGGACGGTGGATACCCCGTGCATGGTAGAATAACCATCTAGCCAAGAACTCTTCTCTCTGACACCATTTGTCTCCTCAATTCGTGCCAACGTTGATTTATTCCATTCCAGACAGTACATCAACTGTATAGTAATACAAGTATACTGTATCGGTACGTAGATGTAGAACGGTACACATACAGCAACAAACTGCATGCATTATACGAATATATCTGCATCGATTGATCAGCCCTGGGGCTGGGGGTATTTGGCCTTGTAGTCGTTCCACAGCTGGTCTACGCTCTTCCCCAGGATCTGCACGAAGTAGTCGTCGCTGTATCCGTCCTTGAGCTTGCTGTTCATCTCCGCCACGAACCCGGCCTTGAGCGAGTCGCAGTAGTCTAGGAACTTGGCCGTCACGTCGTACCCCTCGTCCCAACGGTCGCCGCTCCCCTACGGGCCCCAGTGCGTCGGCGCGAGGTCGGCCTTGAGCCGCACGTAGTCGGCGATCCCCTCGATGAGCCCTAGGTTCGCGCTGCCCTGCCCGTTCCACTGCCACACGTGCGTCGTCTCGTGGTACAACACACCTTTCACCTGCAAGTGCATCGGCCATGTAGTCAATCTCTTTGTGTTGATTAATAAATACTCTCTCTGTTCCTAAGTATTTGTTATTTTAAAGATTTTAATGGATTATCATGTACTCTCTTCGTTCCTAAATATAAGTCTTTGTAGAGATTTCATTATGAACCACATACGGATGTATATAGATACATTTTAAATGTAGATTCATTCATTTTGCTCTGTATATAATCCATCTAGTTGAATCTTTATAAAAACTTATACTTAGGAACGGAGGAAGTACGAGTGTATATATTATTTTTTTCAAAACGGAGTACAAGTGTATATAGACGTATTTTAGAGTGTAAATTTACTTATTTTGTTTCATATGTAGTCACTAGTTGAAATTAAAAAAAAACAAATAAAAATATTGAGGAATGAAGGGAGTAATATACTCCTTCTGTCCCATAATATAAGACGTTTTCTGACACTACACTAGTGTTCAAAAACATCCTATATTATAGGACGGAGGGAGTAGAATGTAAGCTTGTCACGCCTCGCGCGAGGCGACGTGCAACATATATATCATCTACCTCATACTTGACGGCGGCGGCGTCGCCCTGGATGCTGGCCACATGCTGGGCTCCGAGTTTGATGGCGTTGAGCATGGTCACGCCCGCATATGCGATGTCGTCGACCACGGTGAGGGTGACGGAGTCGTATGGACTACGGTCTTCCGGGACATTTATATAGGCTGCAGGGTAATTCAAGTCGTTTGGAATCGGTACCACCGGTGCGTAACAGCGAAGCATCGACGTGTTCTTTCCAACAGGGCCAAACTTGCTTTGATTTCTCTTTGACGACTGTGCCAGTGTGAGGTCTGAGGTGTCTGCCGTGTCTTTATAGTGTTGAATTTCGGTATGAGGCGGGAAGGGCTTCCCCGCACAAGGGGGCAGCAATATTTTTCCAATCCGAGGAAGTCCTTGTGCCGTGCTTGACTGCTCAAGTGCTCGTCAGTACGTACGTGTTATGTTTTACGTTGAACAGAGTTTCTGTGGTTTTTAGATTTTCCATATTCACGATCGATCAAGCGTACCCTAAAACATGGTTCCAAGATAAATAAGCGGAAATGGCGAACGTTCTCTAGGAAGAATTTCCAGGGAACGCACCAGCAACCGTCAGATTGGAAACACGAATTGAAGCTGGCCTGGCGGACACGTCAGCTCAAACCAAACGTCTGTTGTGTATGTTCCCTCGCGCGAACGTCCTCACCGGCAGGACCATGTCCTCTGACCACCACACTGCCCGTAGCTTTTTTTTTTCTCGAAAAGGAGAATGATTCCTGGTCTCTGCATAGACGATGCATAGAACTATATTATTAATTATTAATAAAGACTTTACAAGATAACACATCAGTAAATCTGAAGTCATCATCTTAACAACTGTTGGGGAACGTAGCAGAAAATAAAAATTTTCCTACGGTTTCACCAAGATCCATCTAGGAGTTCATCTAGCAACGAGTGATTAGATGCATCTACGTACCTTGTAGATCGCGAGCGGAAGCGTTCAAAGAACGGGGATGAGGTAGTCGAACACGACGTGATCCAAATCACCGGAGATCCTAGCACCGAACGGACGGTACCTCCGCGTTCAACACACGTACGGTCGGCGTAACGTCTCCTTCTTCTTGATCCAGCAAGAGGGAAGGAGAGGTTGAGGAAGATGGCTCCAGCAGCAGCACGACGGCGTGGTGATGGTGAAGCTGCAATACTCCGTCAGGGCTTCGCCAAGCACTATGGAGGAGGAGGAGGTGTTGGAGAGGGAGAAGGAGGCAACCAAAGGCATGGATCAAAAGCCCTCCATCCCCCACTATATATAGGAGGGCCAAGGGGGGGGGGCGCCGGCCCTAGGAGATCCAATCTCCTAGGGGGGTGCGGCCAAGGGGGAGGAATCCCTCCTCCCCAAGGCACCTAGGAGGTGCCTTCCCCTCCTAGGACTCTTCCTCCCTTGAAACCCTAGGCGCATGGGCCTCTTGGGGCTGGTGCCCTTGGCCCATGTAGGCCAAGGCGCACCCCCTACAGCCCATGTGGCCCCCCGGGACAGGTGGCCCCACCCGGTGGACCCCCGGGACCCTTCCGGTGGTCCCGGTACAATACCGATAACCCCGAAACTTGTCCCTATGCCCGAAACAGGACTTCCCATATATAAATCTTTACCTCCGGACCATTCCAGAACTCCTCGTGACGTCCAAGATCTCATCCGGGACTCCGAACAACATTCGGGTTACTGCATATACATATCCCTACAACCCTAGCGTCACCGAACCTTAAGTGTGTAGACCCTACGGGTTCGGGAGACATGTAGACATGACCGAGATCGCTCTCCGGTCAATAACCAACAGCGGGATCTGGATACCCATGTTGGCTCCCACATGCTCCTCGATGATCTCATCGGATGAACCACGATGTCGAGGATTCAAGCAACCCCGTATACAATTCCCTTTGTCAATCGATATGTTACTTGCCCGAGATTCGATCGTCGGTATCCCAATACCTCGTTCAATCTCGTTACCGGCAAGTCATTTTACTCGTACCATAATGCATGATCCCGTGACCAGACACTTGGTCACTTTGAGCTCATTATGATGATGCATTACCGAGTGGGCCCAGTGATACCTCTCCGTCATACGGAGTGACAAATCCCAGTCTCGATCCGTGTCAACCCAACAGACACTTTCGGAGATACCTGTAGTGCACCTTTATAGTCATCCAGTTACGTTGTGACGTTTGGTACACCCAAAGCACTCCTATGGTATCCGGGAGTTACACGAACTCATGGTCAAAGGAAAAGACACTTGACATTGGAAAAGCTCTAGCAAACGAACTACACGATCTTGCGCTATGCTTAGGATTGGGTCTTGTCCATCACATCATTCTCCTAATGATGTGATCTCGTTATCAATGACATCCAATGTCCATAGTCAGGAAATCATGACTATCTGTTGATCAACAAGCTAGTCAACTAGAGGCTTACTAGGGACATGTTGGTGTCTATTATTCACACATGTATTACGATTTCCGGATAATACAATTATAGCATGAATACAGACAATTATCATGAACAAGGAAATATAATAATAATGCTTTTATTATTGCCTCTAGGGCATATTTCCAACAACAACATATGTCGCTACTTCTATCCAAATGATAAAGGGGTGCCGATTGTGGGAGCCAAATACTAAACAGATCTCGCACCAAAGCATAACATTTAAAGCTGGAGTCTCCAACCAAGCCGCATTGCCAGGTATGGGGCACACATCGGTCCGACGCGCTCTTTCGCCGATCCATCTTCAGAGCAGGTACTAACGCATCCACCTTGTCAGGCCTGCCGTCGACGCCACCATGGCACCAAATGACACCATCTCCCTACGCGCGCCCATCATCACATATCCGTCGCCGAGACTCTTCTGCGCCACATCGCCGAGACTCCACATCGTCGATGTGTCACCTAAACACCGCTCCACCGTAGTATCCGTCCACCGGCCCCTCGAGCCAATGCACACCTCAAGAATGACGCCCCAAGGGGGAATGACATAAAAGCGCCGCCGTCATCCGATCAAACGATCTAGGGTTTCCCCCGGCGGTAGCAGATAGAAGTGTGGAGTTTCTCCATGGTGATGCCTTCAGGAAGGTGACGACATAGAAGAGTGTTGTCATCGCTGACCTTGGCAAGTAGCTGAGAGCAAAATTTTCACCCGGATCTGCTTGACGAACCTCCATCTAGCAACTTATGCACGTGCTGACACCGATCTTTACCGCCGCGCAGCACGCATACCACACCGGCCAAATCAGATCTGCCCGGAGGCCATACACGTATGTCGTTGACTTATCCACCAGGCCATCCACGCTGCCGCCACCGATCCGTAACCAGATGGTGCGCCGCCACATCACCGGCCCATGCGGCCTCCCATGGTCGGCCCGCCCGCCGCCGCGCTGCTACTTGTGAGCTGCATTGGGATTTCCTCGAAGAAGAGATGATGATGCAGTACAATAGAGATAAGTATTTCCCCCCAGTTAAGAACCAAGGTTATCAATCCAGTAGGACAATCATGCAACACCTCGTTAGCAGTACCTACACACAAAATAATAAATTATTGCACCCAACGCAAACAAGGTGTTGTCAATCCCTTGGCGGTTAATTGTAAGGATCAAATCTCGTAGTGATAGATAGATAACAAAAACACAATATATAATACAGGTAAATAAATTGCAGCAAAATATTTTTGATTTTAATATATGACAAAGATAGACCAGGGGGCCATAGTTTTTCTCTAGAGTCTTCTCTCTTTAACATAGTGTACGATGGGTAAACAAATTACTATTGGCCAATTGATAGAAAAGCGAATAATCATGACGATATTTAAGGCAATAATAATGTATATAGGCATCACGCCCGAGACAAATAGACCGAATCCTGCCTGCATCTACTACTATTACTCCACATATCGACCGCTATCCAGCATGCATTTAGAGTATTAAGTTCATAAAGAACGAAGTAACGCCTTAAGCAAGATGACATGATGTAGACAAAGTAAATCTAATTAATATGAATAAACCCCATCATTTTATCCTTAATGACAACAATACAAATACGCATCATGTCCTCTTCTGTCACTGGGATTAAGCACCGCAAAAATCGAACCCATCACAAAACACCTCTCCCATTGCAAGATAAATCAATCTAATTGGCGAAATCAAACGGATAGATCGGAGAGAAATACAAAGCTATAACGATCATGCATAAAAGAGTTTAGAGAAGACTCAAATAATATTCATTGATAATCTGATCATAAATCCACAATTCATCGGATCCCAACAAACACACCGCAAAAAGGGATTACATCGAATAAATCTCCAAAAACATCAAGGAGAACATTGTATTGAAGATAAAGAGAGAGAAAAGAAGCCATCTATCTACTAGTTATGGACCCGCAGGTCTGTGGTAAACTACTCACACATCATCGGAGAGGCAGCAAGGTTGATGTAAAAGCCCTTGATTGATTCCCCTCCGGCAGACTGCCGGAAAAGGCCTCCAGATGGGATCTCGCGAGAACAGAAACTTGCGGCGGTGAAAAAGTATTTTGGGTGGCTCTCTGTTGATTTCCTGATTTTAGAGAATTTATAAAGGCGGAATTAGGTCAAATGGAGCAATGAGGAGCCCACGAGGCACCAGGGCGCACACCTACCCCCTGGGCGTACCCTGGTGGCTCGTGGCCACCCCTTCGTCTTCTGACTTCCTCCCGAAGCTTCTAGTGTCTTCTATGTCCAGAAAAAATCGTCAAAAAGTTTCGTGGCAATTGTACTTCGTTTGGTACTGATTTCCTGAAAAACCAAAAACAGGCAAAAAATAACAACTGACACTTGGCACTAAGTTAATATGTTAGTCCCAAAAAACATATATAATTACATATGAAAAATCCAAGATTGATACTATAATAACATGGAATAATAAAAAATATAGATATGTTGGAGACATATCACGCGCCGCCACCTGCAGCAGCCATTGCGGCGCTGCCTAGAATGGATCGGCCGCGCCTCCACATATTTTGTAGCCCCGTAGCACCCCTACGACGCGAGAGATAGGGACTCCTCCGCCACCGCCATCCGTCTCTGGGCTTAGCTCGGCAGCATCCCCCGACGACGGCGAAGGTAGAGAAGGAGGGTGATACGGAGCATCGTGCAGTCATCCCCATGGACGTACCTTCGTATTTCAAGACACCACGTGGACCAATGACTAGAGCTCATGCAAGGGCTATCGAAGCCGAGGTGAACTCGCTCCTCTCTGAACTTACTCATTCTTCATGCGAGACATGGCTACTATCTCAAGCGAAGACCTTGTGTGTGATCAGTTACTTGGAGGAAGGCCATGAAACAACTATGGCAAATGGACAAGATGGTGACACCGAGCGCGAGAACCAAAAGGAACATATGACAGAAACTCACAGCCACCGGATGACCGACCGGTTTTGGACGTCCGGCGAACTGACGAACAACCAGACAAAAGGCCCAGCTGACAATACCTACATCGGCTGGACGACCGACATGTACTGTGCGTCCGACGTCCTCCAGCGACCAGACGACCGATAGCCTCCGGGCGATTGGTGCCACGTGTCCAATACCAAAATGTTAGAAAATCGAAGCTTTCTGGACAACCGATGCCCCGGACGCTCGACATCGTCCGGAAATCCCACGACACCTTAATAGAGCCGAAACACCGGATGTCTGATCCTTACCGGACATCCAGTACCTCGCGAGACACCGGACGACCGGTAATGCCCGCAAGTCCGACACCTGTCTGCGCACAGCGACTCGGGCCGATGCCCATGTACCCCTTCACTTCCCTAGACTATATATACTCATCTCCGATTTAAATTTTAGGGTTAGCAAAGTGATAGCTCAGATCAGAGATTGAGTTTTGCTCATCCACTACCTACTCCAATGGAGTCCAAGACCTCCATGTGAGAAAATCCCCTAGTGGATTGAAGACCCCCGTGGGAAGATCCTCCAAGGATTCAAGACCTCTCTCCTTCAAGGATTGAGATGAACTAGCTACCCTTTGTATCCTCTTGTGTTGATTTTGGATCTTGTATCTCCTCTTGTGTATGTGGATTTAGCACATGTGTGATTGGATCTGGTCTATTTGAGTGTTCATCTTGTGCTTCTCTTGATTTGCCTCTCTTTCCCCCCTCAAAGTGTGAAAAGATCAACCAATTAGGGTTTCACCCTACATCATCTTGGATCAGAGCCAAGGTTGATTCACACTTTGGAGTCTCCCTCTCCATTTTCTAGCCCCAATTTTGTGTGTTTTTGCCCAATTTTAAAAATCCCCACAAAAATAGCCATATCAATTTTGTTTTGTGATTTGTTGGTTTAATGAACTTTTGTTGATTTTGATTCATGGATTTGATGTGTTTTAGGTGGACAAACCCTGATCCGTACCAAAAACCAACCCTGATCCGTATCAAAAACCAACCCTGACTCGTACAACATAGGGACACTTCCCCTCCGGCTGAAGGATCGGCCGGGGAGGTGAGCCGCCTTTGCGCTAAAGCATATACCTCCGGACTCACGGTTGTCAGACATGGGGACGACAATGGAGATCCGCCGCGGCCGGCAGTAGACTAGTTAAGGGTATCCATGTCGTCAGAATGGATATCCGCTGGTGCCGGCCGTAGACTAGTTTTATCTTACTCCGGTATCGTCTTTAGTTAAAAATATGTCCAAAATATAAATGTTTTCGTCTGATTTTCATGAAATTGTTCGTGTTTGCATGAATTTCATCCAGTTTGTTGAAAAAATGTTTGAAATAAATACGGACAGAGTGTTCGTGGACTGGTCTTCTTGTCCATGAACAAATGTGAGAGAAAATTTGCGGGTCACCTTTGGAGATGCTGTAAAGAAAGTGACTGATGTTCAATGTATTTCAGGCAACCGATGACATGACCTATAGACGGTCCCTTTGTCTCGTCAATTCGTTAACACACACCGTGCCAACGCTGATTTATTCCATTCCAGGCAGTACATAAATTGTACAGTAATACAAGTACTCCCTCTGTAAACTAATATAAAAGTGTTTAGATTATTATTTTAGTGATCTAAACGCTCTTATATTAGTTTACAGAGGGAGTATAATGTATCTGTATGTAGACGAAGACCGGTACACATACAACAACAAACTGCATGCATCGTCGATCAGCCCTGGGGCTGGGGGTACTTGGCCTTGTAGTCGTTCCACAGCTGGTCCACGCTCTTCCCCAGGATCTGCACGAAGTAGTCGTCGCTGTATCCGTCCTTGAGCTTGCTGTTCATCTCCGCCACGAACCCGGCCTTGAGGGAGTCGCAGTAGTCCAGGAACTTGGCCGTCACGTCGTACCCCTCGTCCCAACGGTCGCCGCTCCCCTGCGGGCGCCAGTGCGTCGGCGCGAGGTCGGCCTTGAGCCGCACGTAGTCGGCGATCCCCTCGATGAGCCCGCCGTTTGCCCTGCCCTGCCCGTTCCACTGCCACACGTGCGTCGCCTCGTGGTACAGCACGCCCTTCACCTGCGAGCGCGCGCATCAATCTCGTGTTTGAAACTTAAGAAGCTATACATGAAGGTATGTCGCGCCGTGCGGCCTGGGTGCAGAATTCGATTTATTACCTCCTTCTTGACGTCGCCCTCGTCGAAGCCGGCGACATACTGGGCTCGGAGTTGGATAGCGTTCCCGGAGGTCTGGGCCACAGGCTCGATGTTGTCAACCACAGCGAGGGTGACGGAGTCGTAGTCCCTCCGGTCTTCCGGGTTGGGCTGGTTGAAGGTGGTCCAGATGAAGGACGAGGCCTCGGAGAGCACCTGCTTGGCGTAGTCGACGCCAACGTCCTGGTCGAATCTCTGCCCGCCGGCGGAGTCCGGAACCGTGTTCGTCGCGTCGAACGTCACGGCGCCTGCCATGGCGGCCAGGGCCAGGAATAGGAGGAGGGGAGCGGCTGCTGCAATGGCAGTCTTCATCGTGCGTGCCTAGCTAGTGAGCTTCTCTTAAGTGCTTCGGTGAGTGGCAGTGGAGGGCCAAATTTATATAGGCTGGACGACCGCAGTGTGATCAACTCATCAAGTCGTTTGAATTGGTACCACCGGTGCGTACTAGTCCTCGCTTGACGTGTTCTTTCCAACATGGCCAAACTTGCTTTGACTTATCTTTGGACGACTTGCCAATGTGCGGTGTCAATGAACTCGCGAAGCTGCGAGGAAGCTAAATGTTTGATGATGATGGTGTCTGCCGTGTCTTGGTGGTGTTAAATTTTGGTATGAGGCCAGAAGGGCTTCCTTACACTAGGGGGCAGCCGGCGGCAATATTTTTCCAATCTGTCGATGTCTCTGTGCCGTGCTTGACTGCTCAAATTCTTGTCAGTGTAAGTACCTACGTGTCAGGTCTTCCGTTGAACTCGTTTTCTGTGGTTTTTAGTTTTTCTTTTCACGATCGATCAAGTTTACCCTAAATTAAGTAGGGGTTCCAAGCTAAATAAATAGCTGGCTCATGGGACTCAAGGCCCCGCCGTCTCCCTTGCCCTACACTTTCTCATCGTAGACCGCAACCGAACGGTGCCGGTGGACGTCAGATCGATGATAGATCCATCCGAGGACGAGCCGCCGACATCCACCACGATGCGGTTGCGGCGCCTGGACTGATGCGCCATACGGGGCACCGGAGAATGTGACTCTGCCTTGCCGACATCCGCCGCCGCCTCCCGCGCCCGGTGCCTTGCACGGCGAGCACGTCGTGCCATGGCCGCGGCGGACGAGGCTCATGGTGCGTCCCGATGCTCGGCGCGCCATTGAAGGGGTTGCGAGTCCGCGAGCGCGTTCGAACGCCAGATGGACCGTAAGGCCTCCGGTGAGGCAGCTATGGCCGGCCTAGCGCCGGATCCATGCTCCATTTGGGCGGAAGCAATGGATTCTCGACGGATGGAGTCTGAGCGCAGCCGTCCACGGGCCTCCTCCCGGGCGCGGCGGAGCGCAAGCCGGACGGCCATCTCCTCCTCGGGGCCGCGCGGGATGAGATCGGGGTCGACGGATCTGGAGGTGAAGGACTCGGATCCGCTACCCGTCATGCCGAAGAGGATCGGAAGGAGCCGGAGATGAGCTTGGGTGGCGGAGGGGAATGGAGGGGAGGGGAGTGAAGTGGCTAGGGTTTGGTCCGGCGAGTGGATGGGAAGGATTTTTTGTGGGGTCGGGTGAGCCAGCATGGGCCGGGTTCGACTTGGCAGGCGTGCCCGGGCACCCCCATATCCACTCCATATTTGGGCTGGGTATGGGGGGCGGGGTTAGCCCGGGCGTTTGAAGGCCGTTTGAGAGGCCCGTCTAGGTCAAAAAATCATGAACAAGCAGTGACCGGGCGGCCTGCCCAGGCGTTTGAGACGGGTTTAAGGGGTCCGGTTGTAGATGCTCTTACAGAAGAGTATTCGTGACATGCATCAGGGGCAGTCGACCGCCGGTCTGCGTCAAGATTCAAAACGCCGTTTGTGTATATCACCTACTTCCCCTCATACAGCCCTTTGCAAATATTTGTAAACTGATCATAAATGGAAAGCAATATATATGTTTTTGTGGGATCAGTTTCGAGGGTACACATATTTTGATAAAATAGTCGGTGTGCAACGTTTTGTAGTAAAACGGTAGAGTTGTGGAAAAACCATTCACTCTGTTCTTTTTCTTCCTCATTGCCTGTTCTTCAATTACCTTCCTCTTTTCGTAGAACTCTTGTGTTCTAGCAGTAATGGTGTAGGTGAAAAGGGACCGAAGTGTTTCTGTTATCAACCACTCATAGACATCAACAATAGTAACAACAACAACAGAGTCATATCCGAACCTTTTGCTGCAGAGCTTAGATGTTGTTGTATGTTTGATCTGCATTGAAGATTCATGTTGGTGCAACTATTGCATATGCTTGCTATGTGTTCAATCTTTTTTTCGTTATTTGTGCTTCTACTAGCTTGTTCACTTTGAAGAACTCACATCATTGGCTTAGTGAATCTTTGTAGTAAAGAAAGTTTTGTTGTTGAATCTTAGAACAAAAATAATAATGAAGGTACATAGATACATTTACAACATGTTTGTAGTTACCGTAAAAGTGAACTTAGAAAATTTGAACGACCATGTTAGTTACAGACACACATACTTAATCGGTATATCAGTGTTGAGTTAAGTTACAACGCTTCTATTGGTTTGTTCTCTTCCCGAAAGTCAGATCTTGGACTTATTGAATATTTATACTAAGGAAATTTTGGATGTCAAATGTTATGACGCAAATAAGAATGGATGTTGTAAGTTTATCTATGTAAAAGAGTTTGGGAAATAGAAAGTTGGCCAATTTTAATGAACATGTTAGTTACAGACACAAAAACCTAATCATAAGCCAATGTTGAGTCAAGTTGTAGGGACAACAACTTAAGCTTATGTTATTACATTTTTTTACTTGACTTCTGCGACTTAATAGATACAATTGTTTTTATAGATACAATATATAAGCTTTCAGAGACTTCATTGACTAATATTAGTCTGCAAATTGGAATGTAGGCACTAGTTATAAAACTTACTTAGTTAAGTGAGCAGCAACCTACTATATATTGATTGATGATCTTACCTCTCTGAGAGTCGAGGAGCAACATATGAAATTTTATTTTGTTTTATGTTGTTACTTCAACCTATAATAGTATGTTTTGTGATATGAAATATGAAGCTAAAGAGCAATCCGTTGAATTATATATTTTATTGTATTAGATGCCATATCATATTGGTTGTTAATATTTTATAATCTGATAATTTAATTTCAAAAGTTCAAGTATTGATAAACATTTATATCATAAGTATGTACAACTACTGTTATGGTACATTGACTAATTTTATCTTTTAGCCACATACATATGTCTTCTAAGTCAAGTTATTCAGCAAGTGCAACATCAAAATCTAGCGGAATTTAAAATATTATTACACTCAAGGGGATGACCCAAGCGTAAAAAATGAGGATAAAAATGTAACTCTAAATCTAGATTGAAGATAGATCATGTTCATGCTGTTTTTATTGTGTTTACGCATTACAAAAAAACATGCTTTGGAAAATCAAATTTGATGGTTGTTGAAGTTTCCTGAAATAAAAAAGGTACTCCCTCCGTCCCATAATATAAGAGCGTTTTTGACACTACACTAGTGTAAAAAACGCTCTTATATTATGGGAGGGAGGGGCTACATCTTAAGTTTAATACATTTCTTGTAAGTGCAACAGTTGCTGGAGATATGCACAAATTTTTTGGTATTCCTTCTAGACCAAGAGACATTGATGGTGTTTATGGGCAGACAACTGCTGCTTCTATTGATTTCTTGAAGGCAAATATAGGTATGGTTGAGAAGGATTCTCACCGTTTGGGGCTAGCAATTTTTTAAGCTAGAGATATAATAGAGCTATCAAATGAAACTGAAAAGGCGATATTTATCATGGGTCATTTGGTAACACTTTCTTCTAAACATGACTACACCATCGTTGATTATTGGGAAGTCGTTTGTAAGTCCACTATATAGGAGAATATAACTGGTGTGAATATGCCGTAAATTATCTACTTGATGCTATTATAAGGCACAACAACAAATTGAGTCAAATAGTCATGTCATATACTTATATGGCTGTCACTTCTTTCTCCCAGTAAGTTATAACGTGAATGTCAAATACTATAAGAAATGTCGCATGTTCTATACTACTACAAACTATGTATGCATATGTTCTATATTGATAATCAAGTACAAATTGTACCAAGGAAACATAATGAACTGCCTTGGATTGGAGACTACGATAAGTGGCACATAAATCTTATGATCTCCTTTGCAAAACAGAGAAAGAAATAGTGTAACAACATATGATGCATGCATGGTTTGTATCTCATCGTTGAATTAGTTGTCCCGCTTAAAAATGGTATATAAATTAATATACAATTATCTTGTTCTCCTTGTTTCTAGATTGAAAGAGTAGAACTTGTTTGCTATTTGAGGATTATAGTTGATAGGCGACGGGACAATTTTGCTCCCGAAAAGTTTGAAAGACAATGGCTGCATGAAAAACACAATCAATTGGATTGTTCAATGACATTTTGCCAAAAGATTCATTAATCAATACTGGAAGTATAAAAAAATTTGAAGTTGTTTAAAAGAACGTGCAGTTTTTCTCACCTTCAACGAATCCGCAACGTATCTCCAATGGAAAGTTCAATTATCACATAAGAGATACTTACCCACAAATAGTAAATTTTCATTTTTACATTTTAAAAATCCAAAATGCAATTTATTTACCTGACAAATCAATACTATATTTGAAGGTGAGACATTATATACCTCAAGAATTCAAGCTCGTGCATGCTAAAAGAAACTGCAAATGGAATACCAACAATGATATAATAAGGCAAGATATTGAATTTATAGAGAAATTCTTCGTTGTTAAATCAAACTTGCATGCGTTGCACTAAGAGAGGCTTGAGTCCATGCTTTCCTTAGAGAGCAAATAAGTCAACAAATATTGGCGAAAAACTTTGTATTATGTATTATACTTGAGTTTTAAATGATTGTTACTACATATTTTATCTTACATTATTTTCTCAGGTAATCAAATTCTGCCAAGCATTTTGAAACAAGTTCTTCTTCTCAGTAATATTCATGCAAGTTCAAAAAGATAATATTTGTTCAAACACTTTTTTGTTCTCTCTATTAATGTAATTATACAGATCAAGGTTCTGCGAGAACCGGAGGAAATGTGGAGGATAACATTGAAATGGAAAGTATGGCGAGGGACAAAAATGGTAAAGTCTTATTTGAAGTAATTACTGCATGATTTTTCAACAATGCCACTATCTTAATTAATAATTGCATTCAAGTTTCAAATGTGGAAAGGACAATTACTACTAAGAATGATCCCGTCGATAATCTAGGTATCAAAATTGTTGAACTAGATGATGGCCATTCTGATACATCAAGTGTATCGATTGTGGAACAACTTGCTTACAACTTTTCTTTAGATTTGCACATGAAGGTCAAGCATGATTACAACTAAATTGAAATTACTCGTGCTCATCATGTTGATTTTGCTGATTTCTGTGACCATGAGATTGTCCAGAGACAAGTTAGTTCTGTTTAAGTGAAATATATAATATAATGTATGATACAATGATATCCTACCTGCCAACTAAATTACAAAGTGAATCTCTTGATCAATGCATTTTAGCGACAAAAAAGATGAATTTGGCAGGAAAGTAAATATATTCTTTCTCATTATCTAGATTTGTATTATGTCAATATTACTACTAAATATATTTATTATTACAACTTATGGATAAAACATTATGAACAAAGGCATGTGAAAGTTTATGAAAGTGATATAGAAGAGCAATTAATTGGCACAAAGACTATGGATCATGAGGTATACACAGTTCATGTGTCCAAAGTGTAAGTCAAATGGATAGCAACAACTATACATGGACCGGTCTAGATCTCACAAGGATTTTCATTGAGCCGGAATTTTCTGTAAGTATTGTTGTTATGATATTTCAGGATTACATCATAAATATCTAATATCGAATGATAATTATAGTGACAACACCATGCATACATTGACCCTTGCTAAAATTAATGTAACAAAGGTGAAGTCAATACAAAATATTTTTATTGAAAGCAAGATGAAGTATGCCATTACTCCTTCCATAATGGTAATTTCTTAATACATGATGTTTCCATCTAAAAATGTTGTCTTGACTTATCTATCTCTAATGCAGTATCTTTAATTGTGCATAATAATTTTAGTTTGTAATTGTTGTGCCCAGGGGTGGAGCCAGGATTTGAACATGAGGGGGCGAGAAAAATAATGATCACTCAAGAGACGCGTCACAAGAATATAGTCTGAAAATATGGCACTTATATGAATGTCCTGCCATATATTTCTGTAATGTAAAGAAAAATATACATTTCTATTAGTTCAAATTTTGCTCTACAAGAACCATGGTTGAACATGTTGATTATCCAATCGGATGAAAAATAAATACTCGTATATTGGAGTCGGTGATGCTATTGTGTATGGCTGATAAGGGCCCTCAGAAATAGAGAAGACGTGCAAACATTAAACGAAAGGTGAAATTGGATGTACAATTTGAAATCTTATTGCATCCAATTAGTGAATCGAACCTTTGACTTGTAGCAATAGTACCAATTCACTAAGAAATACTCCTATAATCTCTAATGTGTAATCGATCTGATAACTTATTTTTTGAGCAAAAGAGGGGTTTCCCCTATGATTTCATATATTGACCAAACACAAACAGAGAACATCATCCAGCTCAAGCGCGGTAAATCTCCAAGCAAACAAAGATCCAAAGCGACCGAAAATATTACTCCCATCTAGCAGCCACCGACTCCCAGACTACAAACTAGAAAAGAAAGGTAAAAAACAATCTAATAAATTAGTAGCTTGCGGTTGTATGATGGCGTACCTTGAAGTGGAGGTATGAATGTATGATTCCAAGATTGATCCGTGAAGCAGCTGACCTGCCGCGGATTCGATCGCAGAGTGGTTTTCAATTTTAACGAGAGGGGCAGGCAGAGCCGCGAGGCGGCGGCGAACAAGGATGCACGAAGGCACGAACGAAAGGAAACCGTCAATCTGGACGAACCTACTAAATCTAAACGGCTGCACATTAGGAATTCCTATTTTCGTGGTGCGTACAACTTAGGATTCTGTAGTACCGGGCCTTTGGACTGGAACGTCGGGCCATTAGTATATG
>NC_057794.1:300385899-300406315 GCF_018294505.1 Triticum aestivum
GATGGGGGGTGTCTGACCCCTGCTCGCACCCCCTGTCTCCGCCCCTGGTTGTGCCGATGCATCAGGGTTGCTGAACTTATATGTGGGATATGAAGGATAAAGTAATTAACATTTTGGATCAACAATGTGCAAATGATATTGCATCATACATGAAAGAAACATATGATGTATGCGTTGATACAATACACAAAGCATTCTTTGACTGCATTGAAATGTATTTTTGTACATGGAGTTGCTTTTGTGATATTGGAGGGTCAAAGAAATTTTGTGAGACAACTGACATGCCATTGCGAAGTTACATTATGTTATTCATGTATATCATAAAGACTGGTTTATTTGTACTAATCATGTGAGATGCAGGGAAGATATCATTTGTTCCTATCAAGTTTTAGTAGTTGAAACTCGGTGAAGTTTTTCAAACCAGTCAAAACATATTCAATAGTGGTCTTATTTCAAAGCCCTCATCACAAAAAACACGAATATACAAACGAAATATAAATTGGACTTTTGATTCAACATATATAATATAGTCAAATTTACAAGTCAAAATAAAAAACATGCGAGGTGGGGTGTGTGGGCCATGCAGTCTGTGCCAAAAGCTGCATGCATGGAGTAATTAAGCTCTGAACACATTTGCAAGTTTCTGAATCTTTTGACGCAATCCTGCAGCCAAGAACCTACATGCCCCATCTGTGCGTGCTATAAATCCTCTATCCATATATGTGGAGAATTTCTAGGTAATAAATGTAGGCTCAACTCAACCAAAGACAACAACACCATTTTTTAGTGGATATTTTATTTTTATCACATAATTGTAATAATGTTGTCTTTCAATGAACTTCATTTTTGACGGTACATAACATCTCGATACGACATTCATCTTAATCTTGACTGGGTTTTTCACTGTTAGAAAGTTGGTTCGCATGTTAGTGGAGAAAGAAGTTTATGACAGACAAGGGCCATGTACACATGCCGGACTAATGAATTGATTTTTCAAAAATAGGTTGTGAATGCAACATGAGAAATGATATTCTACTATTCCGTGCAAGAATCCATCGCCCGCCAACATGAGAAATTTGTGCCATGATTTTTAGCCTATAACAGAAAATGTTTTGTTTCATAGTGTTAAATCATGTTTCATCGGGTCGTTTTTCTAGTTTCTAGCATAAATTTTTGCAATGTACAAGCAACTAAGAGTGCATTTATTTTTAAGTAGATTGTTGATACACAATGAAACATTAAGATACATTTTTTAAAAAACTAGGAAAAAAATGAAATACCATGTAATCTATCTACACTACCTAACAAAGACATAACATTTTCATTTCGCTCAACCTTCGTCCGCCTCCATTCCATGCTTAGCATGCCAAGAAAACCAAAGGAAAATCGACTCGCTATAACTCACACACGGGTCCATCCTTCCCCTCTATTCCCACTATACACTGGATTTTTTTTGCGGAAAATAGGGAGATTTCATTACTCAAGGCGGCCTTTCAGCTATACACAAATTTACAATTTCGTCTGTGCCCGTACCAAACCAAATGGCAGTACGGGGTATACTACGCCCATAGGCTGCGAGGCTATGACTAACTTTATTTTGAGTGCGCCTAATATGCGTAATCGAAATCTCCTGTCGGTCCTCTAACATGAGTAACTGGATGTCTCGCACAAATGTCCTGTATCTTGAGCGGTCCCCAGGACTCGCCTTTAACATCGATACTGCCCGAGCATAGTCCAGCTCAATGACAATGGGTAAGACAGTCCAGTGAAGAGCAAGATCAAGGCCTTCTATACACTGGATTTATTTATTCAAAATTAATCAAGTGTTTGTTTTTTAGATAGAGATAGAGAGGGAGGTTGGTGGAAGAGGAATTATTTAACGGTAAATCGACTAAAAAAATACCGCCTAATGTACATGTACATGGCTGTTAAGTATATGTTAAACATGATTGATGTTGAATCTTATGTATACCCTCGTTGCAACACAGGAAAAATCATCTAATTCATTGAAACACGATAAACTTTGCCAATAATCAAAAAGTATGGCACGAATCTCAGGAATCCAAGGCTTTAAACCCTTGGATCTCAGATCCAACAGCTCGTGGTAGCTCGTATCATGGGAGGACCTAAGCTCCCGTATCACCTGATATTTTCCCTGCAACATATACATGAACTCTTCTCTCTGACACCATTTGGCTCCACAGTTCGTTAACAAACACACTGTGCCAACGTTGATTTATTCCATTCAGGCAGTACATCAACTGTATAGTAATACAAGTATGCTGTATCAGTACGTACTACGTAGACGTAGACCGGATCAGCCCTGGGGCTGGGGGTACTTGGCCTTGTAGTCGTTCCACAGCTGGTCCACGCTCTTCCCCAGTATCTGCACGAAGTAGTCGTCGCTGTAGCCGTCCTTGAGCTTGCCGTTCATCTCCGCCACGAACCCGGCCTTGAGCGAGTCGCAGTAGTCCAGGAACCTGGCCGTCACGTCGTACCCCTGATCCCACCGGTCGCCGCCCCCCTCCTTCACCCAGTTCGCCGCTACGTACCCGGCCTTGAGCCGCACGTAGTCCGCGATACCCTCAAAGATCCCCGAGTGCGCGCCGTACTCCTGCAGCCCCCACTGCCACACGTGCGCCACCTCGTGGTACAGCACCCCGTCCACCTGCTCCTTGAGGTTGTCGCCGGTAATACCGCCAACGGAGCGGGCGCTGAGCTGGATGGTGCTGCCGCTGGTGGAGGCGATGCCGTCCGTGTCGCGGACGGCGAGGGTCACGGTGTCGCCATCGGCGGGCCTGCGGTCGGAGGGGTCCGGCTGGTTGAAGATGCCCCAGGTGAACGAGGAAGCATCGGAGAGCACTTGCTTGGCGTAGGCGGCGCCGTACTCCCGGTCGAATCGCTGACCGCCGGCCGTGCTCGCCGCCTCGTTCGTCACGTCGAACGTGACCGCGCCGGCCGTGGCTGCGAGGGCCAGGAGGAGGGGAGCGGCTGCTGCCATGGAGATCTTCATCTCGTCTGGGTGCCTTGGTGAGTGGTACGTGGGGGGCGGCCCAATTTATAGGCAGAATAGCTAGCTGATGTAGGAGTAGTTGTTTGGAAGCTGTTGCCGGTAATACGTGTTCGGTGAAACGGCATGGCGCTAGTCAAAGCAGCTCGAAATCTGTTTTTTCCAGGGCCAAGTTTTCTTGATTCGGGAAATTTCTAGCGCGTATGGCTTCGACCACCTTCCCACGCGATGTCTATAAATTTTGAGTTGAAATTTTGTGACACATTATATCTGAACTATCTATATCATATTTTTTGAAATGGCATGACGTGCACGATGTAGATTGGTCACGTGTCCGTCACTTCATTAAGTTCTTTTCCTTTTTCCTGATGAAGGAGATTTTTGCATCCCTGCGATGCATACAATTATTTTTATTAATTAGTATTAAAATAGGATAAAGGACAAAGGCAACCCTGATCAAACCATTCAAAATATGAATAAACACATACACCGAAATTACTTAAATTCTTTTGTAGCAACACCTTCAAGAAGTAAGGAACGTACTCACTCACCAGCGCCACATCCGGTGGTAGATGTTGTGGACAAGGATTTTTATCCTAGTTGCCAAGCCTAGCTAATTAAAATCAAGAGGATAAGGTAGTAAGTTCGACACCACATTCAGCAAATTAACGACACAAGTTCATTGCTGTTGAGCCCGACTAATTATGTTAGAAAAGATTTTTTCACTCCGGATATGGAGTGGTATTCCGGTCGGTATCTTGAACATGGACCATTGGATAGCAGCATCTGACAATACTTCACGTTATGCCGAAAAAAGCACTAGCGGATTGATGGGACAACTTCTCACCTTAGACCACCGCTATGGCCCTTAGAGGCTGCCAATGCCTCAGCTCAAAACTCACCATTGTCACTCCACACCGGCGCGAGTCACACTGAAACATCAACCATACTGCTGGAGCCGCTGCCGCCGGCGCCACGAATGCCATTGTGCCTATGATAGTCATTGCCCTCCCACTAGACCAAAATATATTTTCTGCTGCCAACGAGCACCATAGTGTCGTACGCAACAAATGCCATTGTGCCTATAGATGCACTGCCACTCCCCCCTTTATCTCCTTGTATTGGCAATTGAGGGCAGCCGGCTTCGTCAGAATAACGAGTGCAAGTGGCCTCAATTGCCATTTATAGCCCTCACAAAATTTAGCCATCGACACTCGTACCACATCGACGTATGGTGGTCGTCCCCACCGCCAGTGCTGTCGCCGCGTCCCATGGAGGCCGCCATCACCCCTATGCCTCTCCGACCGCGGCACGTGTGTGACATCCCGACTTAATACGAATGATATACTATGCATATCAACAAGGAAACCCTTCTTTTTCGATAGCCAATTTAGAAAGAACCTCAAAGTTAAGCGTGCTTGGCTTGGAGCGATTTGAGGATGGGTGACTGACTGGAAATTTGATCTTGGGTGCAGACGAATGAGGACAAAGTACGTAGTAAAGACTAGTATTGGTCTGTGAGGCTAGGCTAGATCCTTCTAGGCGTAATGGACGAGAATCGGTAGATGTGGTCGGGGCGTTAATGCATGTATGACTCTGTCGATGTGGCTAGCAACGCTTACCGTTGTGTCCACGTCACCGTCATCATGCTGACAACCGTAGGCGCCATCGTCCCCGCCTCCTCCATCGTATCGTTGGGCGCCAGTTTGTTCACGTACGTAACTACCGATGCGACTCTCTTGACGGTATGGTCGGCAACACTGACTGTCATAGCGGACACCTCTACGTCGACCACTATAGGAACCACCGGTCCGCCTCCTCCGCATGAGCGGAGAGAATAGGCATCAATGGTGGTAATGTTCTAGCCATTGAACTCTGCATCGTTAATTGTCTCGATAAAACAAGAACTACACGATGATCGATGTGAAGCAGGTCCCATGCGGCAAGGGATACGACAACATTATGCGTGTTGTGGAAGTCAGAACAGATGCTTCAGAGATCGCATACCTATAGGGTGTTGACTTTGGTCGCTAAGGTCGCAGGGGCATCGACTATGCTGGTGTGTTTCCTTGGGGCTTGTGTGGATGTGGAGCGGTGGCTCCAGAAACCATTGTTGGGTGGTAGAGTGTCGTCTCTTTGCACTTAGGTGTGGGGATGTCATTGGCTCGGTTGGTGCGCAGCCTCGGGTCTAATGTGTACACGTGTAAAACATGTATCAATTTTTGGTCAGGTATCCTTATAAACTAGCCAATTCTGTTCCTCCTAATGAGAAGGCATAGCTCTTGCTTGTTACTCAAAAGAAAACAATATTGGCTCAAAGGCTCTGCATCAAGGAGAGACATTCGGGAAGAGGTAGGCATTGCATCCATGGCGTATTCTCCGGTCCAAAAATTACGGATCAGGTGGGTTGTTTCTAGGATGAAAATGGAGTGGAAAGTTTCCGCTTTTCCGGAGGAAAAATGGAAACAGAGAGGAAATATGAAAACGGAAACGGAAATTTGCAAAATGGAAATGGAAGTGGAATTTTTTATGCGGAAACAGAAACAAAAACGGAACGGTGTTTTCCGGTGGAACAGATGCGGAAACAGAACTTTCCGTTTCCGTGAATATGGAATTTCCGTTTCTACTATAGGCCCATGGCTGCTTTGTAGCCCAATTACTAAACAACAGACAATGACACAATGAGCAGACTGGATCGTTTGAAGACCAACTTTTACTTCCACACACGTTCTCAACTAGACACAATACGGAATTGTCATGTACTATTACAATACTACCCTATGTTACCAAAACAACCATATTATCATGTGGCCATGTTAAAAATTTCTTAAATTTCTTTGTTTTTGTGTGTATTTCTCTATGATTTAAGGGGGTTTTAAGTTCCAGTCAACACACCGCTCTGTTTTCTTGTCCGCTCTGTATTCGCTCCGTGTCTGTTTCCGATAGTATTTGTTTCCGTATTCATTTCCGGGGTTTCCGTATTCATTTGCGCTTCTGCAAAAAAATATGAAAACAAATATGGTAGCACCCAGTTCCGTCCGTTTCCGCTCCGTTTTCATCCCTAGTTGTTCCCCCTCTGCATCCATGCAGCGGCACTTAATTAAATGAAGAAACGCAAGCGGATGATTACGGACAAAGTGCATTAGTCATAAAAACTGGCCTTATTTTCTTTTGATTCTATGTTTATCCGATCTTTGCCTAAGAGTTTTTTCATGTCAAGATTAATAGTGGCAAGAGCATCTCTAGTCGAACCCCTAAAAAATTGAGTCCTTCTAAAGCCTCACTCAAACCTTAACTTCTCAACTTTGAGGTGTTAAATAAAAGTTTTTTAGCTGAACTCCAGAGACTTAACTTTCCAATTCTTCTAAGTTTTGGTTTACATACTCCAGTTCAATTACATACTTGCACATATATTAAATCCAAACATATTAATTAAGGTTCAAAGAATTCACAAACATTGCAATTTCAAAATTGACAAATCTATTTATTCAATTCAAACACACGAAAGGGCCCAACGAAGTAATAATCCAAATAAAGAGCACAATAGAAGAACATTAATCAAGTGTTCTGGACTGCCCACAAGTGCTCAACAAGATCATCTTGGAGCTAGGTATGAACTTCTTGGTTTTTGATACTTTGATGGACTACGAGGAATCTCCGTATCTTATTCTCATTGTGTTCCGGCTTGACAAGACCTCCATTGGAGGTGTAATGAAAGTTCTCTGTCATGTCTATCTCATCCTCAATGATTATGTTGTGTAAGGTGATGCAACATGTCATTATTTGCCATAGGATATGTGGTTTACAACACTCGACAGGACCATGAATAGTGGATAGACGCTTTTGAAGCACACTAAAAGCTCTCTCGTCATCATTTCTTGTCGCCTCTTGACGCATTGCAAAGTGGGGTCTCTTGTTGCCTTTAGGATGTTGGATTCTCTTCCCACATGTGGCCCATGGGGAAGAGACACAATCTACAAGTACGCGATCATGTACTGACACCCATTGACAACATAGTTGCAAGGAGGAACATATCTGGCAACAAGCCTTCCGGACAGTGGTAATCCCAAAAGCATATTCAGGTCATTATGAGAGCCAAGCAATCCAATAAATGAATGTCAAATCAATAGATCATTTTATGCAAGTGTCTCAAGAATGATGGTTGGATCTTTGAAATGGACTTTATACCGATCTATTCACCCCACAAGACAATTCTTTCATGTTCAGTGCATGCAATAAATTAATACAAGCACCTTGACCATCCTCGTTCTTCACTCAAACCAAAGAGTCTCTCGGTGTCTTCATCATTAGTTGCCCTCAAGTACTCCAGTCCACAAATCTCAATCATGGCTTGTGTATATCTTTGAATGACCTCTATGATTGTATCTTCTAAAATACGGAAATAATCATCAATGGCAACGGCCGAACACTCATAGGGAAGCACTCAAACAATCGAGACACAGTCCCTCCGTCCTTGAAAGAGTGTACTTCTAACTTTGTTGGAGGGTCAAACTATCTTAAAGTTTGCCTGAGCTTGTGCGAAAGTATGTCAATGCTTGTGAAACCAAATAGGTGTATGATGAAAATATATTTTATCATGAATCTAACGCTACTAATTTGATGACATAAATTTAATCTATTATTGTATAAATACGGTCAAACATAAAAATATTTGACTTTCCAACAAATTTGGAAGGTCACTCTTTCAAGAAAGGAAGGAGTACTAGTCAATGGGCACATACTTATTTCTCCCGATGGAATGCTCCCTAGTTTAAATGGATCATGCCGGTGTGCAGGGCGTCAAGCGATATGAAAGTGGCACCCCAAGAGAATCTTTTGCTAAGAACTTCTTTCGGACGCTCAAATTTGAGAGCCGACGGACAATTCTTCTTAATATTTTTTTTGAAGTGGCCAGCGTAGCTGGTTTTCATTTCATTAGCAGGGAGAAGTTACAGAAATTGATCATGGAATGGAGAGGCAATACATCTTACTTCGGGCCCGAAAGAATCAGGCCATCTTGAAAACTAAGCTAAAACGACGCACATGGAGATATCTCACGTCACTTTCCTAAAGGGCTGCTGGATGCATCGTGCGCCGGCGAGTCATCTTAATATTTTTGAGCAACTAAATTGAATAGGAGTTTGGCTAGGCATGGCTTAACTACTTTAATTCTTCTTTTGCGGAGTTAAACCATTTTAGGAGTTCAGCTACAAATGGTCTAATTCCTTTGGTTTCAGGGGCATGTTTTTGTGTTGGATAACGGTTAAGCAAACCAAAGATTAATTTTGATGGCTAGCATCATTAATTTAGGGACCCCAATAGTCACGGAACATTAGCTTGGAGGGAGCCTCCCATTGAACGTTTTTGTTCGCCAAGGGGGAGGTCCTATGGCGATCATTTCTCCCGTTCGCCAGGGGGAGGGCCATGGCGACCCCCAATTGGCCCAAAGGCACAAAAAATAGTGTTTTTTATAAAAGGTAATGAAAAAATGAAAAAATGGGAAAAATACCAGGAAAGTTGCCATGTTCTTAGTCGTCACCCAAAAACTTGTGTGCAAAAAAGTGGCAGTAATAAAAATGTCACCTCACCTCTCAAACTAAAACTGCAATCCTCTTAAAATAATAAAAAGCCAATCATATTATGAAAATGAAAATAACATCCTATTATAAAAATAAAAAATGTCATCCTCTTAAAATAAAACTGCCCTATAACAAGTAAGAAAAGAGACTATTAGAAGAATTAAAGAAAAGCTTCAAAAATGCTAAAGTTATATTAAAATCTTAGTTCTACCACGAATGTTCATAAAAGCCCCACTAGCCCATTGGCCAAAAGCCCAGTTCTCGCGCAAAGAGGTTCTGCGTTGGTTACACATTTTTTAAAGAACTAGAACAATGTCCGTGTGTTACAACGGGATATAAATATTCTAGACGTTAGTCGTTAGCTTGTGATTTACCTGCTCATAATATGTGATTTGTGTAAATAAATGTTCATCAAATTTTGTCCGTTAATTACCTTATATTTTGATCAGAAGTAATTTACCTGTCCATAGTATACGATTGTGTAAATAAATGTTCATCCAATTCTGCCTTGATTTACCTTATATTTTGATCACAATTTGGTAAGTAAATTAAAATGAAATTGATACAAAAACTAAGTAAATTAAGATGATTGATTATTACACGGGAAAGTTGGACAAAGAGGTGATGGAAAGAAAGATGAAACGAGAACTTTACGTTATTTTCAAGTTGTATAGTAGAGAAAAGAGAAAATGAGGGAAAATAAAAAATTAGCGTATGCTGGGAATCGGCAGACAGTGAACGCCTCCGGCCATCCCACATGGCATTGCCGCGCGTTGAGATCCATGCAATGGTGATTTTTTTTTGTGAATCGATCCATGCAACGGTGATGGGGCCGTTCACTGGGGTTGGTCTCCCAGGAAACGTCAGTCAGATAACGTTTTTGATAATTTAGACATACAAAATGCTTACCTAACTTATATACAGACAAAACATTTCTTTCTCGAGAAAATTCCTTATTTGATATTGTCTTAAAATCTGATTTCTTATTTGACACTGAAAAAGTTTTTCCTCCCTATTTGACACTAGTCTTAAATTTTAATCCCTATACGACACTTTCGTCCATTTTGAGCCTAAATGACACCTGAAAAGACGATTTTGCCCCTCATGAGATATGTGTGCGCGCATGTGTGCTGTTGCGTGTGTGGGTGCACGCGCACATGTGTGCTGCTGCTGCATGTGTGTGTGCATGTGTACTGCTGCGTGTGTACGTGCGCGCGTGTGTGTGTGCTGTTGCGTGCCTATGTGCTGCCTGCGTGTGTGCTGCTGCTGCGTGTGTACGTGTGCGTGTGTGTATGTGTGCTGTTGCGTGCCTATGTACTGCCTGCGTGTGTGCTGCTGCTGCTGCGTGTGTGTATGTGTGTGTGTGCTGCGTGCGTGTGTGTTGCTACGTGTGTGCGTGCGCGTGCATGTTGTTGCGCGTGTGTGCACATGCATGTGTGTTGGTGCATGTGTATGTGTTGTTGCGTGTGTGCTTCTGCCCTGGCACTGGTGCTGCATGTGTGTGCTATTGCCTCCCACACACATACCACATGAAGGGCAAAAAAGTCTTTTCAGGTGTCATTTAGGCTCAAAATGAACGGAAATGTCATATAGGGAATAAATTTTAGAACTTGTATCAAATAGGAAAGAATTTTTTTTCCAGTGTCAAATAAGAAAGCAGATTTTAAGATAATGTCAAATAAGGAATTTTTTTCTTTCTTGAATTTTGCCAGTAGTATAACTTTCGCCACGTCGTCTGAACGGCCCGCGGGAACAGTGAGCTGCAGATCATTTCCTCTCCTTCTGATCGCGAACACGGTCCCATGCCGTGCGTGTCTGGTTGTTCAAATACTCGTCAGCACGTACGTGTTCAACGGAAGAGACTTTGCAGAAGAACTGTCTTCGGCCGTGGACTTGAGTAATCAATGCTAAGTGCTAAAGGAAGCAATCAAATTGGACTTAGACTTCGAGAGTGCACTGCAAGCTTTGCTGTACGTGGTACTTCTATTAGAAAGGCTTTTGTTCGACTTTATATATAAAGCAGAGTTTTACAAGACAATCAAGTTTCGGTGTCAATAAAACACACACCACATAAAAAATATATAGATTAAAGGTATTACACAAATAGACTCCACTGAGGGGATCAGCTCAGCAAGCCCTAAGAAAATAAACAAAGGCATATGCCACGAGGAGAGTCTAGAGAGCTAGCCGTGGTCCGGCAGCATCGGAGGGACGGGTGGCGCCAAGTAGAGAGCCAAGGATACGTGACCTGCAGTGAGAGAGTCAATAGCGCCGCACTTTGGTCCGCGGCTAAGCGGCTTCCACAACTGTAAATAATCATAAAGAGCTTCTGCAAAAAAAAAAACCCATAAAGAAAATAACCATAAAGAGCTAGTCTGGGTTCGTGGCATTTTCAGACTATCCACAGTGGGGGTAACATAGGTGGTAACATCACACTTATCTAAACAAAATAGAAGATGTGACATGTAATTGATGAAGATAGAGAGATATGTGGTAACATAACTAGTTAGTGTACATCACACATATCAAAAAAAGATGAGTCTACAACATAATAAATAAAGTGATGCATGACACAACACATATGTTACTACCTAGCGTGGAGGTAGTAACATAGACTAGTAACATATGCATGTTACTACTCTAAATTACTCCCCACTGTGACTAGTCTTACAAGTGCGAAATGGTCTGAAGCACGTATCCAATTGGTAAATCAATTAAGTCGAGTGAATCTAGACTAATGAATTCCAACTAACTATTATGGTGTCTCCCTCTTTTGACCATGAGAAGAGAAAAAAGAAGAAACGTTGGTGCCAGTTGGGGGCTGATAAGAGCAATTTCATCATCGTGAACCACTTCTAAATGTCCGGACCGCACTCTGGACATTTTGTGACATTCAATGCCCTGCATCAAATGTCAGCGACACAGTTTAAATGTCTGAAGCTCGCAAGCCGGAATAAAAGATAGGGGAGAGTTTGTGGGTGTCCATTCTTGGCCCACCCAAAAACCTCATCTGGAGTCTCATTTTTCTCACTTCGTCTCTCTTTCCTTACTCTATATTCGCTTCCTCCCAGCTACCACCCCTGTCGGCCGCGCATGCCTTGCCATACCCTCGCCGCTCCACGCAAGCACCAAGATCGCTTTGTCTACGCCATGCTTCCACCCCTGGTCCGTCGCCACCAAGGTACCATCCGCCCGCCCCTGTAGAAGTCATCCATGGAGGACACCACACTTGCCAAGTGTTCGGCCAAATCTCGTAGCCAAATTTTTGGACTTCTTTTTCTTACTTTGAAACAATCACGATGGATTTAGACATGAAGTACTTCTACAACAACTTCATGGACTCGTCTTCCACAAATGAGGATGAATATGAGGATGAAACAATGATGATGAAGTCGCTTCTTGCATATGCGGAGCGTGAAGAGGAGCATGTTCTCAACAAAGGTTTACGCACATCCAATAGGACTTTGGCTCAATAAAAGTTTCCAGCAAAGTCACTCAAAAGAGCTTCGACGGACACAAGTTCTCGAACCTTTGAAGCTAAATCATCAAACTAAGACCATCAGGAAAATCATGAATTTGCATCTAGATCTTAAACATATAGAGGTAGACTGACGATGGCTTAGTAAAGCCATCATACAGAGCCACAAGAACCGGATGTCCTCTGAAGGTCCAAGGCCCTCTGTCCATTACTTTATCCCAATCACCCAAGCAAGGTGTGCAGTAAAGCGATTATCGCCCAAGCTAGATCCCATGTTATGCTCATATTCTTGAAAAACAAAACTCGCTATATTCCTAATCAATGTGTAACTTGATTATTGCCAACCATCATGCTGATTCTGCCAATGAAGGATCTTCCTTCTGAAACACTACATCATCAAGATGTTGTACTTTCAGTCCCATCATCTTCATCAATTCCTCAAGATCAACTTTGTTGCTGCCTCCTAGGCACACCGAACCAGAGCCACCTCGACAAACCCTAAGTGTGGAGTAGCCGCTAAAAGAACATGTGGTGCCCCCATATTTAGTTCTGGTACTTTTGATTACAATCTCTATGGACTAATGGTTGGCTTGATTTATATTTGAAGGATTTATCCATAGACTTTTCTTGAAGTCCATGTGTTGGTTTCAAGGAGTTTATGTGATGACCAATGTGTTATTCAAGGAATTATTGAAAGAATGGTCATATGAGAGGTTGATCAAGACTAACTCAAAGAGTGAATCAAGTTGATCAACACACAAAGCGTACAAGATGTACTGAGAATGATCAAGTGATCCCATGGTATGGTAAGTGATTGCTTGTATTTGCGTTGGTATTTCCCTGAAGAGCAAAGGATGATGCAGCACATCAATAGTAAGTATTTCCCTCAGATATGAAACCAAGGTTATCAATTCAGTAGGAGAACCAAGCAACACTATGTAAACAATACCTGCACACAAATAACAAATACTTGCAACCCAACGCGTAAGAGGGGTTGCCAATCCCTCCTCGGTAATGAGATAGATTAAATTGTATAAGATTGGATAAATAGATCTAGCGAGCACACACAAAAGATAGATCTGAAAACAATATGATAAAAGGTAGACCCGGGGCCGTAGATTTCACCAGTGGCTTCTCTCGAGAAAATAGCATACGGTGGGTAAACAAATTACCGTCGGGCAACTGATAGACGAGCAAATAATTACGACGATATCCAAGGCAATGATCTTGTATATAGGCATCACGCCCAAGATTAGTAGACCGACTCCTGCCTACATCTACTACTATTACTCCACACATCGACCACTATCCAACATGCAGCTAGTGTATTAAGTTCATGGAGAAACGAAGTAATGCAATAAGAACGATGACATGATGTAGACAAGATCTATTCATGTAGGAATAAACCCCATATTTTTATCCTTAATAGCAACGATACATGCGTGCCTCGCTACCCCTTCTGTCACTGGTTGAGAACACCGCAAGATCAAACCCATCACAAAGCACCTCTTCCCATTGCAAGAAAAATCAATCTAGTTGGCCAAACCAAACTAAAGTTTCAGAGAAGAAATACGAGGCTATAATAATCCTGCATATAAGAGATCAAAGAAGACTCAAATAATATTCATGGACCAACAAACACACCGCAAAAAGTCATTACATCAAATAGATCTCCAAGAACATCGATGAGAACATTGTATTGAGAATAAAAAAGAGACAAGAAACCCCCTAGCTACTGCCTATGGACTCGTAGGTCTTTGGTGAACTACTCACGCATCATCGCAGGAGCACCAATGAGGATGATGAACCCCTCTGTGATCGTGTTCCTCTCTGGCAAGGTGCCGGAATAGGGCTCTAGATTGGATCTCATGGTTCCAGAACTCGCGGCAACTGGAATTGTGTTTCGTCGACTGAGGGTGTCCTGGACTAAGGGGTCCTCGGGCGTCTGACCTGTTAGCCATGGGCCAGACTAATGGGCTGTGAAGATACGAAGACCGAAGACTGCACCCGTGTCTGGATGGGGCTCTCCTTGGCGTGGAAGACAAGCTTGGCGACCGGATATGTAGATTCCTTTCTTTGTAACCGACCTTGTGTAACCCTAGATCCTCCTGGTGTCTATATAAACTGGAGGACTTAGTCCGGATAGAGATGATACTTATTATCATAGCCATACAAGCTAGACCTCTAGGGTTTAGCCATTACGATCTCGAGGCAGATCAACTCTTGTAATACTCCTATTCATCAATATCAATCAAGTAGGACGTAGGGTATTACCTCCATAGAGAGGGCCCGATCCTGGGTAAACATTGTGTCCCTTGTCTCCTGTTACCATCGACCTTAGACGCACAGTTCGGGACCCCCGACCCGAGATCCGCCCGTTTTGACATCGACATTGGTGCTTTCATTGAGAGTTCCACTGTGCTGTCGCCAAAAGGTTTGATGGCCCATTCGATCATCAATAATGACGCTGTCCAACAAGAAACTTTCCTCCCCGGACATATCTTCATGTTCGGCGGCTTCGCACTGCGGGCCAACTCATTTGGCCATCTGGAGCAGATCGAAAGCTACGCCCCTGGCCATCAGGTCAAATTTGGGAGCTTGAACTACGTTGCGGACATCCATGGAGACTTGATCTTCGCTGGATTCGAGACTGCGGTAGCCGCTCCCGGTCACCCCAATGATCATGACCTAAATCTATCATCTGGTCGCATCTAGGAGATTGCTCCTGTAACAGCTCTGGCCCTAGATCTGGAGCAAGCCGCGCCATCCTAGGACAGGAGGATCAACCCCACTACGGAGGCCACAGATTCCACGGTGTTGGAGCCGCACATAGACTTAACCTCTCACGACGTTTTTGTCAGTGGAGCCCCGGACTCGAGTCCGGTTGTAAGTTCCGAACCACGTGAGCCCGCGGACGCCGAGCTTGATCGTTTGTTGATCTTCGAATTCAGCGCCGCAGACATCTTCCAGCACTCGCCTTTGGGCAATGTGCTAATCTCATTAAAAAACCTGTCCTTGGCGGAGGACTCACGGTCGAACTATACCCGGCTCAAACTGGGGGCTGACGGTGGAGAATTTTGCTTCCCACCCGCCACCCACTTCATAGCCATGGTCGAGGATTTGACCGACGAAACTTGATTACGACTCCGAAGACATCGACGGTATGGACGACGATTTCAGAGAAGAAGAGGCCCAGAACCCGCCATTCACCGGACGCTGGACGACCACTTCCTTGTATGAGGTATACATGGTGGATGCACCAAAGGAGAACAGCGGCGAGGACAGGGAAGGTCCAGCTGAGGATAAACCTTCTGAAATACAGTCCAAGCACCGGCAGCAGTGGCGCCGCTCTAAGTCACGCCGTAGTAAAGACAGCAACACCGGCACAGGAGAAGATAATACTCCAGAAGGTGCTGAAGACAACGAAGACCCCGTTGAAACAACTAATGAACAAGATGAACTGGAAGATGGGCAGGCTAGCCCTGGCAAGCAGGCCATGCACGAAGATTCGGAGGACGACAATTACGTTCCGCTCTCCGAGGACGAGGTGAGCCTCGGCACCGAGGATTTCATCATGCCTGAGGAACCTCTTGAGCAGGAGTGCTTCAAGCGCCAGCTAATCGCCACTGCAAGGAGCCTGAAAAAGAAGCAGCAACATCTTCAAGCTGACCAAGATCTGCTCAATGATAGATGGACCAAAGTCCTAGCCACCGAAGAACACGACCTTAATGGCCCAGCCAAAAGCTACCCGAAGAGTAGATTGCTACCCCAGGGCGACGACAAGGCGCTCGAGCCCATGCCATTAACGACAAGGCATAAGGTCGACCTCAACTTGGTCCGGGTAAAGTGGCAACTCAAGCCGAACACCAGACCGCCCCACCTTGCCGTAAAGGCAGGAACGAAACAGCTCAGGGCTGTGCATACGACCGTCAACAGGACTTGGGTAGTAAAGCAGGACACTCAAGAGCGACTTACGGATCGCGAGGACATACCTCGACATGCGACATCGGCCACCTATTCGTACGTGACAAACCTAGCCACGCCCGGGCCGAAAACCGCAAGCGGACTCCATCGGAGGTACATCATAGTGTGGCCCAACATAGAGGCGCCGCACACCCTCTTTGCTTCACAGACGAAGTAATGGAGCATGAATTCCCAGAAGGGTTCAAACCTATGAATATCGAATCATACGATGGAACAACGGATCCCGCGGTATGGATCGAGGACTTCCTCCTCCATATCCACATGGCCCGTGGAGACGACCTTCATGTCATCAAATACCTACCACTAAAACTCAAAGGACCAGCTCGGTACTGGTTAAATAGTCTGTCAGAAAATTCTATTGGCAGCTGGGAAGACTTAGAGAACGCCTTTCGCGACAACTTCCAAGGAACATATGTCCGGTCACCGGACGCCGATGACTTAAGTCACATTGTCCAGCAGCCCAGAGAGTCAGCCAGGCAGCTCTGGACTAGGTTCTTAGTTAAAAAGAACCAAATAGTCGACTGTCCGGACGCGGAAGCCCTTGCGGCCTTTAAACACAGCGTCTGGGATGAATGGCTTGCACGCCACCTCGGTCAAGAAGGACCTAGATCCATGACGGCCCTTACCGCTCTAATGACCCGCTTTTGTGCGGGAGAAGACAACTGGCTCGCTCGCAGAAGCAATAGCGCCAGCGACTCGGGCACTTCCGAAATCCGAGACGGCAATGGAAAGCCACGACGAAGCAAACACAACAGTCACAATGATAATGAAAGATCACGCGACACAGTGGTCAACGCCGGATTCAGCAATCCCAAGCCCGGTCAACGGAAAAAGCCATTCAAGGCGAATAGAGACGGACCATCCAAACTAGACATGATACTGGACCGACCCTGCCAGATTCACGACCACCCAAATAAACCAGCTAATCATACCAACAGAAGCTGTTGGGTCCTCAAGTAGGCCGGTAAGCTCAACGCCGAACACAAAGGAAGGGGGCCGCCAGGCAATACGGATGAAAAAGTGGCTCACCAGCCAAATGCCGGAGGCCAGAAGCAATTTCCCCCCGAAGATCGATCCAATCCGGAGCAGAAATAGCAGTTCGACTTCAGTTGCCCATATCATATACCCGTCAGAACTATACCACGCATACACAATCACGCACTTAAGATACCATGGGCATTGGCGGAAGCATAATACGGACAAGTCGGCAAGCACTCCGGTAACATTTTTATCTACTTTCCTTTTTCTTTCTTCATTATCTCTTAGAAACAGGAGGCGCAAAGGAGAAACATCTAAGACCGACTCCATCGGAGTTCGGACCCACAACTCACCTACGGGGCTACTTCCTTTAAGGATTCCCCTCGCCGAGGACTGGTGGCGCAGACGTGCGACAGGAGGTCCAAAATAACTTTTTGTAGACCGCACTGTTTTTCGAGCATGTATCATGCCTTTTTCCTCTGCCTTCTACCCAGGGCATATTAAATAGCCGGGGGCGTGGCCTTTATATATATCAAGTAATCATTGGCATATCGCTCAGGTCCCAGTTCGCATTACCCGAATTAATCATCCACATCTTTCCACAAATGAACGCCCCCTATGGTTGTTTCACAGATATACCCCGGCTTAAACTTGCCAGGGGCTCGGTACGGGAACAAATGAGTTGCCAACAAAGTCCGAACAGTTTTTACAGTGTACTTCGGCGTCGCGAGTTTGGCCTTATATGCATCAGCTCCCAATCATGTCTTGGGTCAATAGTTGGGTTGCCCGGCTCCTGTGCTTGCTATCCTATGTTCCGCTCTATCGGCTAGGGTAGTAAAGGGAGAACTACTGCGATTGTGCTTCCGGTTCACCTGGCTCAGCACCTCAGTAGAGAAAGCCGAAAACTGACTGTCATGATGCGGCAAGAGCTGGTCAACCACTCAATGCCTTATCGGAATCTCTAGCGATTCCTCCGTGTCACACGAAGGACCTTTTTTCGGTCAAATATGTACACGCATCATATACCAGGGGCTATGTCGTAGACCCACCATAAAACTCCTATGGCTAAGTGAAAGTGTTAACGCCCTATAGTCTGGTTGCCTGGTTCGCCGCATTGACACCTCCTTCACGAACCAAGACGTTGGGTCAAGAGTGATCAAATGCTTATCCGAACACCCCCGTACTTCCTACGAGGGGGCTGAAGCCGACGACTGGAAATTTTCCAGATTATATTAAAACAGCCACACAGGAGGAACACAAACTTTCGAGCAATATATAAAAAACAGACTAACTATAAAATTGTTTCGTACAATTCTCATACACCTCACTCGAACATTATGTCTTTCGAGCATTGACCCGCTGTCAAGCGGGCGGCCACTAGGACGTCTTCAAAATAATGCTCCGGTTCGTGGCGGTCCTTGCCCTCGGGTGGACTCTTCACCGCAACATCGATGGCCTTCATCTCCCCCCAGAATGTCTTGACTCGGGCAAAGGCCATCCGTGCACCCTCAATCCACACCGACCGCTTCACAGCATCGATACGCGGCACCGCATCAACAAGCCGCTGCACCAAGCCGAAGTAACTACTCGGAACAGGTTCAGTTGGCCATAACCGGATTATGACGTTCTTCATGGCAGCGCCAGATATCCTATGAAGCTCGGTCCACAGGGACATCTGCTCATTCAGCAACAGGGGGCGCTTCGACGTGCCGAATTGTGACCAGAAAAGCTTCTCTGTTGCATACCCCTCTTGCGCCTAGTAAAACTGCGCCGCATCGGAAGAACTCTTCGGCAAGTCTAAAAACTTGTCTGGAGAACTCCACAATTGGTTAAGCTGAGCATAGTTCGTATCGCCGAACTTAGTCTGTAGCAAAAATGGCTCACCGGCCGCAATCTCCCTAGCTTGCCGGATCTCCTCACGGGCGGCTCTGGATTCAGACCGCGCTTCTCTCGCTCTTGTAAGGCCTTGTCAATTTCAGCCGTTTTTTCTTCATTCTCCTTCTCAAGGAATTCACAGTGGCTAGCAGTATTTTTTAGTTCAAGCGTCATCGTGATATCTTCTCATCGTCTTGATGCCGAGCAGCTCTTTGGCTTTTAAATCAGCCGACGCCTTTTCGGCAGCCGCATTACTACACCGGGCCTGCTCCGCTCGAAGAATTTCAATGGCGGCCGCACCATCTGCAGCCATGCATGTTACAGTATATAACTTTCAGCGTCATGCTTATATCACAAAAATGCATGTGAAGGGACTGCCCCGGATACATACCTTGCGATTCGTCCAGGCGCATGTTGATTAATGCAATGTCATCCCCGGCCACATCAAGCTTCCATTGCAGCTCGGCAATATCCGTAGTCTGGGAAGTAGCCAGGGGAGAAGCAGCATGTGTTCAAGATAATCAGATTAGTCCTTGAATATTTCTTCTTGATCCTCCGTTCGCCTCCCATGGGAAGCCAACCCGAGTCTCAGGGGCTACTACGTATACACATGTGTATTTTGGGAATAAAACACAATTGCACATATTACAGTACAAACCTTGAAGCCTCTTAGTAGGCTCGCAAAGGCCTCATTCAATCCGCTCTTTGCGGACAAGACCTTTTCAACCACCGTGCCCATCAAGGTACGATGTTCCTCTGAGACGGACGCCTGCCGCAGCATGTTCCTCAAGATATCCGGCGCCTCTGGGTCTCCGGAGGCTGCCATAGGAGTACGATGTAACGCCCCAGATATACTTTCCATATTTGTATCCAACTCTTGCCGTCTCCGGCGCTAAGTTATATTTATTTCTCGGGTTTGGGTCTTTGTCTCCGTGTGTTGTTTTTCTTTTTCGTGCATCTCTTATCATGTCATCACATGCATTGCATTTGCATACATGTTCATCTCATGCATTCGAGCATTTTCCCCGTTGTCCGTTTTGCATTCCGGCGCTTCGTTCTCCTCCGGTGGTCATTTCTAGTCTTCTTTCGTGTGTGGGGTTTAAACATTTTCGGATTGGACCGAGACTTGCCAAGCGGCCTTGGTTTACTACCGGTAGACCGCCTGTCAAGTTTCGGGTCATTTGGACTTCGTTTGATACTCCAACGGTTAACCGAGGGACCGAAAAGGCCTCGTGTGTGTTGCAGCCCAGCACCCCCCAAATTCAGCCCAAAACCCACCAAACTCTGCTCCATGTCCTAGAGCGTTTGATCACGATCGTGTGGGCGAAAACCGCACCTCATTTGGACTCTCCTAGCTCCCTCTATGCCTATTAATACCCCCTCCATTCGGATCTCTTCTTCCCCCGTCCGAAACCCTAGTCTTAAAAAAAAACAGCTCCCAGCCGCCGACGGACGTGTCCGGATCCGACCGGACAACGTCCGCCCCGCCGCCGCAGCGAGTCCCGCGCTGCC
>NC_057794.1:300407053-300413426 GCF_018294505.1 Triticum aestivum
CGCGGCATCCCCGACGCCGGCCGACCCCGCCGCCGTCCGCGCCTCCCCACCGCCCTCTCCCTCCCGGCCGGCGAGCCCCTCCTCCGTGCCAAGTCCGACGCCGGCGAGCTCCAAGTCGGGCCGGTGAACCTCGGGAGTCGCGCCACTGCTACAGTGCGGCTGGATCTAGATCTGGGTTGACCTCTCTCCCCCGAAACCCTAATTTTCGTGCCAACTTTGACTGCTTGTATCTTCGCAACCGTAGCACCGTTTTGGGCATAAGATATATCAAAATCTTCGCCTCGACATGTACATCATTTCATTCCATTGCATCATTTGCATTTGAGGTCATCTTGACGCCCAAAATGCTGTTAGAAGGAGGCTTCGTGAGTTAAATTACAGATCCGTTAGTTCATCATGCACTTTTGTCATTTTTGCCATGTTTAATTCGTGCATGATATGCCTGTGCCCCTTTGGAATGAATTGTCAAGCATTTTGTCTTCTTTCCAGAGGTGCCACCCATGCATTTTTAGGATGTGTGTGTTGTCTTGTGCAAGCTTGCGAAGAGAGGTAGCTGAGATTGCAGATTTCAGGGACTTAGTGATTTTCACTAAGTCTGGGATATTTTAGTTCATGATGCTATATGTCCAGCTTGTTTCCTAGTGATCCGTGCCTCTTTTGAGGATGATCAGTAAGGGAGTTTTGATATTTATGTTATGCTCTATCCATCCATGTCTTTTTTTGCATATGTGGAGTGCTCTAGGTTGACTCAATCGAGCTCAACTTTTGCTTCGTTGTTAATCTGGGCAGATCGTCAACTTGTTTGCGATTTCGCCGATGCTACCGTTAGTGTTTCATGCATGCTATGCCTTCGTTCTTGCCATGTGTAGCTAGCACATTGTGCCTTCTTGCTGGTTATATGCTTTCCTTGCCATGACTTGCACCGTAGTGAGTGCATCGGGCTCGTTTACATGCCTTCGTGAGTTAATTTCAGCATGTCTCAGTTTTCACTAAGTCTGAAAACGGATTGTGTTCGAGCTATGTTCGTGAGCTCGGTAGAGTATTTTGTGAACCCTTTTGGCCCCAGGTCACTTTGGGTGTTTTGTTAAGCTTGTTGAGTAGCTCCATGCCATGTTCTTACTTGTCATGTTCAGGTTTTCTATCATGTTGTTTTGCTGCTCCGAAGAGAGCATCGTGATCTGAAATTTCAGACTAGTGTTAATTTCACTAAGTCTGGAATCTGTTTTGCATTTGCGTTTTAGCCATGCTTGTTTGAACCTCTTAATGGATGAATTTGCCTATGGCTCAATGCTAGTGTTTTGTCAACCATCTTGTGTACATCACTGCCATGTATTTTGTTTTCATGTTTGGTGGCTGTAGCATGTTCATTTCGTTGCATTTAGATGCCTACTTGCTGCAAATCGCAGACCGGTGTCGTATCTTAAAACGCTTGCCATTTCCAAACCGTAGCTCCGATTCCAATGATCTTTATATCGTTTTCAATCGATTTCATCCCCTCTATCCAGTGGCACACTTGGTTTTCCAAGTTAATGCCAGGTTCATGCATTTCCTGTCATATCTTGCATTTTGCATCCCGCATCGCATCCCGCATAGCATATCGTCATTTCATCATATTGCTTGGACTTGCCTGTGGTTGATTGTATCCTTGTTGCTTGTTTGTCTTGTTGGGTAGAGCCGGGAGACGAGTTCGCTACCGAGGAGCCCGTTGAGTTTGCTTGTGAGGATCCAGTCAACTCTGACAACTGTGCAGGCAAGATGATCATACCCTCGAAATCACTACTATCTTTGCTATGCTAGTTTGCTCGCTCTTTTGCTTTGCCACTGCTTCGATGCCTACCATTTGCTTGTCAGCCTCCCAATTGCATGATTGAACCTCTAACCCACCATTGTCCTAGCAAACCGTTGATTGGCTATGTTACCGCTTTGCTCAGCCCTTCTTATAGCGTTGTTAGTTGCAGGTGAAGATTGGAGCCGTTCCTTGTTGGAACATTTATTTTACTTGTTGGGATATCATTATATTGCTATGTTATCTTAATGCATCTATATACTTGGTAAAGGGTGGAAGGCTCAGCCTCTCGCCTAGTGTTTTGTTCCACTCTTGCCGCCCTAGTTTCCGTCATATCGGTGTTATGTTCCCGGATTGTTGCGTCCCTTACACGGTTGGGCTATAATGGGAACCCCTTGATAGTTCACCTTGATTAAAGCTTTTCCAGCAATGCCCAACATTGGTTTTACCATTTGCCACCTAGCCTCTTTTTCCCTTGGGTTTCCGGAGCCCGAGGGTCATCGTATTTTAGCCCCCCCTTGGGCCAGTGCTCCCTCTGAGTGTTGGTCCGAACTGAGCTGCCTGCGGGGCCACCTCGGGGAAACTTGAGGGTTGGTTTTACTCGTAGCTAGTCTCATCTGAGTGTGCCCTGAGAAAGAGATATGTGCAGCTCCTATCGGGATTTGTCGGCACATTCGGGCGGTGTTGCTGGACTTGTTTTAACCTGTCGAATTGTTTTGTTGTACCGGGTTACCGAGTCTGATCGGTGTGTCCCGGGTGGAGGTCTATTCCTTCGTTGACCGTGAGAGCTTGTCATGGGCTAAGTTGGGACTCCCCTGCAGGGATTGAACTTTCGAAAGCCGTGCCCGCGGTTATGGGCAGATGGGAATTTGTTAATGTCCGGTTGTAGATAACTTTAACTTAACTTAATTAAAATGAATCAACCGTGTGTGTTACCGTGATGGCCCCTTCTCGGCGGAGTCCGGGAAGTGGACATGGTGTTGGAGTTATGCTTGCGCAGGATGTTCCTTTAGCTTCTCGCTCGTGCTTCGCCTTCTCTTCTCGCTCTCTTTTGCGTATAAGTTAGCCACCACATATGCTAGTCGCTTGCTGCAGAACCACATATATTTGCCTTATCCATTCCTATGAGCTTAAATAGTTTTGATCACGAGGGTGCGAGATTGCTGAGTCCCTGTGGCTCACAGATACTATAACTCCAGATGCAGGTCCAGGTGATTCCGCTCCAGGTGACGAGTACGATCTCAAGTGGGAGTTCGACGAGGACTCTCAGCGTTATTATGTTTCCTTTCCCGAAGATCAGTAGTGGTGCCTAGTTGGGGATCGATTCCGGGCCTTGTCGCATGTTGGGTTCTTTTCTATTTTGGCGCCGTAGTCGGGCCATGAGTGTTTGTTTGATGGATGTTATTTATGTACTCTGATGTGACATGGCGAGTGTAAGCCAACTATGGTATCTCCCCCTTTTATTATATATTACATGGGATGTTGTAATGATTGCCTGACTTGCGACATTGCTTTCAATGCGGTTATGCCTCTAAGTCGTGCCTCGACACGTGGGAGCTATAGCCGCATCGAGGGCGTTACAAGTTGGTAATCAGAGCCATCCCCGACCTTAGGAGCCCCCATTGCTTGATCGTTTTTAGCAGCCGAGTTGTGTCTAGAAAAATGTTTTGAAGTCCTTAGGAATTATATATCGGAGAGCTTAGGAATTCTTTTTACCTCCCAGTCTCCTCATCGCTCTGGTAAGGCATCCTGACGTAGAGTTTTGACTCTTCTCTTCTCAAATTTCACTAAATTTTTTTTTAGGATCACGCGAGTATCTTGGTTTTGTTCCGATGGTTTTGTGACGAGAACATTGTTCTTGGTGCCTCCTGTCTTTAGGGTTTGTGGCAGTGTCCCGGGGAGTTGAGCTCCGAGGTGTTGTCGTCACAATTTTATCGTTGCAATTCTGGTATACTTGAGATATGTTCGCCGACATCGAAAATCTCTTTTATACAGTTCGTTGGTGAGATAACCTCGACGCCACCCAGTACTGGGGCGGGAGTTCGGGAGTATCGCCATAACTTGTATAACGGATGCTTTTCGAAGGTTGAGGTAGATGGTTTCCGAAGTTTTTCCTGGTTATGTGTTGAAGGATGGATACAGCTGGATGTAGGATATGCTAGTTTGGGTGAGATATTGTGCTTCCCCTGTATCCCCAACACCTGATTGCATAACCGGAAAGGTTCGGGAGTTTCATAGGTGGGAATTCTAGTAGCTCTAGTTCTTCTTCCACGGATATTGGTTTGAGATTGGGATTTCTTACCGATTATTCGTTCTTGATCCGTACCTTGTTGAATTATTTCTCTACCTTAATTCTACGTGGCTTCTCAATTTATGGATATGTGACCATTTGAAGAGGAATGCATTCGTACATTTTGTTCGGATGTGAAGACTATATGTTGCAATTTTCATTCCGTTGGATTCAGCTTCAATATTGTTGTCTATCAATGTGCTAATGGTGGTCAACCTGTTCAGGATGGCTCCTCCAACGCGCACGACTCCGAATCCTGATCCGCCTCCACCTCCGCCTCCTCCAGAAGCATGGCAAGCTGTGATGGCCGCTACTAATGCAAATACACAGTTGATCATGCAAATCCTCCAAGAGCGGAATCAAGGCAACAATCAGCACCACTTTGCTACACTGAACCAGTTCCTTGCTAATGGCCCAAAGACGTTCAGCGGTTGTGTTGAGGCTACCGATGCTGACGATTGGCTAGTGGATCTGGGCAAGCATTTTGAATGCAGCGACGTCAGGCCTGAAGATTTCGTCAAGTTCGCTTCTTTCCAGCTCAAAGATCAGGCTGCAGAGTGGTTCCAGCAGTACAAGGATTCCAGAGGTGGACGTGTTATCACTTGGGACGATTTCCGTCAAGATTTCCGCGCTCATCACATTCCTCAAAGTGTGGTTGAGAGTAAGCGTCAGGAATTCCGCAATCTGAAGCAAGGCTCTTTGTCTGTCTATGACTACAACAAGTTGTTCCAGAAGCTCGCCCGTTTTGCCAAGCAGGATGTTCCTGATGAGAAGAGCATGATCTATCAGTTCAGGGGTGGTCTTCGTGAGGAAATTCAGCTCGCTCTTGTCCTCTTTGAGCCGTTGAGATACGATGAGTTCTACAACAACAGCTTTCAAGCAAGTTCGGGCAAGGCCCCCTTTGAAATTCTGTATGGCAGGAAGTGCCGTACCCCTCTCAACTGGTCGGAAACCGGTGAACATCAGCTGCTGGGTAATGACTTAATCACAGAAGCAGAAGAAATGTGCAAAGTCATTCGTGATAACCTCAAAGCAGCTCAATCCCGCCAGAAGTGCTACTATGATAGTAAGCACCATGAATTGGCTTTCGAGATTGGAGATCATGTTTACCTCCGCGTCTCTCTCATGAAAGGTACTCGTCGCTTCGGTATCAAAGGGAAGCTTGCCCCTAGATACGTGGGACCTTTCAAGATTGTCAGCAAGAGAGGCGACCTCGCCTATCAACTCGAGCTTCCTTCAAACTTTGCAAATGTTCATGATGTGTTTCATGTCTCTCAGCTTCGAAAGTGCTTCAAGACTCCTGACCGCACCGTCAACTTCGAGGACATTGAGCTCCAAGAAGATCTCTCCTATCGTGAGCACCCAGTTGCTATTCTTCAAGAGACTGAACGCAAGACTCGCAACAAGTCAATCAAATTTCTCAAAGTTAAGTGGTCTCACCATTCCAACCGTGAAGCCACCTGGGAACGCGAGGATCACCTCCGTTCTAAGTACCCGGAGTTCTTTCAGTCCTAGATCTCGGGACGAGATCTTTTCGTAGTGGTGGAGTGTTGTAACGCCCCAGATATACTTTCCATATTTGTATCCAACTCTTGCCGTCTCCGGCGCTAAGTTATATTTATTTCTCGGGTTTGGGTCTTTGTCTCCGTGTGTTGTTTTTCTTTTTCGTGCATCTCTTATCATGTCATCACGTGCATTGCATTTGCATACATGTTCATCTCATGCATTCGAGCATTTTCCCCGTTGTCCGTTTTGCATTCCGGCGCTTCGTTCTCCTCCAGTGGTCATTTCTAGTCTTCTTTCGTGTGTGGGGTTTAAACATTTCCGGATTGGACCGAGACTTGCCAAGAGGCCTTGGTTTACTACCGGTAGACCGCCTGTCAAGTTTCGGGTCATTTGGACTTCGTTTGATACTCCAACGGTTAACCGAGGGACCGAAAAGGCCTCGTGTGTGTTGCAGCCCAACACCCCCCAAATTCGGCCCAAAACCCACCAAACTCTGCTCCATGTCCTAGAGCGTTCGATCACGATCGTGTGGGCGAAAACCGCACCTCATTTGGACTCTCCTAGCTCCCTCTATGCCTATTAATATCACCTCCATTCGGATCTCTTCTTCCCACGTCCGAAACCCTAGTCTTAAAAAAAAACAGCTCCCAGCCGCCGACGGACGTGTCCGGATCCGAACGGACAACGTCCGCCCCGCCGCCGCAGCGAGTCCCGCGCCGCCACGTGGGCGAGGCCCACATCGCCGCCGCCGAGGCCCGGGAGCCCGAGGCCGGCCCCCGCGGCCCGTCTCC
>NC_057794.1:300413951-300493106 GCF_018294505.1 Triticum aestivum
GTCCGCGCCTCCCCGCCGCCCTCTCCCTCCCGGCCGGCGAGCCCCTCCTCCGCGCCAAGTCCGACGCCGGCGAGCTCCAAGTCGGGCCGGTGAACCTCGGGAGTCGCGCCACTGCTACAGTGCGGCTGGATCTAGATCTGGGTTGACCTCTCTCCCCCGAAACCCTAATTTTCATGCCAACTTTGGCTGCTTGTATCTTCGCAACCGTAGCTCCGTTTTGGGCATATGATATATCAAAGTCTTCGCCTCGACATGTACATCATTTCATTCCATTGCACAATTTGCATTTGAGGTCATCTTGACGCCCAAAATGCTGTTAGAATGAGGCTTCGTGAGTTAAATTGCAGATCCGTTAGTTCATCATGCACTTTTGTCATTTTTGCCATGTTTAATTCGTGTATGATATGCCTGTGCCCCTTTGGGATGAATTGTCAAGCATTTTGTCTTCTTTCCAGAGGTGCCAACCATGCATTTTTAGGATGTGTGTGTTGTCTTGTGCAAGCTTGCGAAGAGAGGTACCTGAGATTGCAGATTTCAGGGACAGTGATTTTCACTAAGTCTGGGATATTTTAGTTCATGATGCTATATGTCCAGCTTGTTTCCTAGTGATCCGTGCCTCTTTTTAGGATGATCAGTAAGGGAGTTTTGATATTTATGTTATGCTCTATCCATCCATGTCTTTGTTTGCATATGTGGAGTGCTCTAGGTTGACTCGATCAAGCTCAACTTTTGCTTCGTTGTTAATCTGGGCAGATCGTCAACTTGTTTGCGATTTTGCCGATGCTACCGTTAGTGTTCCATGCATGCTATGCCTTCGTTCTTGCCATGTGTAGCTAGCACATTGTGCCTTCTTGCTGGTTATATGCTTTCCTTGCCATGACTTGCACCGTAGTGAGTGCATCGAGCTCGTTTACATGCCTTCGTGAGTTAATTTCAGCATGTCTCAGTTTTCACAAGTCTGAAAACTGATTGTGTTCGAGCTATGTTCGTGAGCTCGGTAGAGTATTTTGTGAACCCTTTTGGCCCCAGGTCACTTTGGGTGTTTTGTTAAGCTTGTTGAGTAGCTCCATGCCATGTTCTTACTTGTCATGTTCAGGTTTTCTATCATGTTGTTTTGCTGCTCCGAAGAGAGAATCGTGATCTGAAATTTCAGACTAGTGTTAATTTCACTAAGTCTGGAATCTGTTTTGCATTTGCGTTTTAGCCATGCTTGTTTGAACCTCTTAATGGATGAATTTGCCTATGGCTCAGTGCTAGTGTTTTGTCAACCATCTTGTGTACATCACTGCCATATATTTTGTTTTCATGTTTGGTGGCTGTAGCATGTTCATTTCGTTGCATTTAGATGCCTACTTGCTGCAAATCGCAGACCGGTGTCGTATCTTAAAACGCTTGCCATTTCCAAACCGTAGCTCCGATTCCAATGATCTTTATATCGTTTTCAATCGATTTCATCCCCTCTATCCAGTGGCACACTTGGTTTTCCAAGTTGATGCCAGGTTCATGCATTTCCTGTCATATCTTGCATTTTGCATCCCGCATCGCATCCCGCATAGCATATCGTCATTTCATCATATTGCTTGGACTTGCCTGTGGTTGATTGTATCCTTGTTGCTTGTTTGTCTTGTTGGGTAGAGCCGGGAGACGAGTTCGCTACCGAGGAGCCCGTTGAGTTTGCTTGTGAGGATTCAGTCAACTCTGACAACTGTGCAGGCAAGATGATCATACCCTCGAAATCACTACTATCTTTGCTATGCTAGTTTGCTCGCTCTTTTGCTTTGCCACTGCTTCGATGCCTACCATTTGCTTGTCAGCCTCCCAATTGCATGATTGAACCTCTAACCCACCATTGTCCTAGCAAATCGTTGATTGGCTATGTTACCGCTTTGCTCAGCCCTTCTTATAGCGTTGTTAGTTGCAGGTGAAGATTGGAGCCGTTCCTTGTTGGAACATTTATTTTACTTGTTGGGATATCATTATATTGCTATGTTATCTTAATGCATCTATATACTTGGTAAAGGGTGGAAGGCTCGGCCTCTCGCCTAGTGTTTTGTTCCACTCTTGCCGCCCTAGTTTCCGTCATATCGGTGTTACGTTCCCGGATTGTTGCGTCCCTTACACGGTTGGGCTATAATGGGAACCCCTTGATAGTTCGTCTTGATTAAAGCTTTTCCAGCAATGCCCAACATTGGTTTTACCATTTGCCACCTAGCCTCTTTTTCCCTTGGGTTTCCGGAGCCCGAGGGTCATCGTATTTTAGCCCCCCCTTGGGCCAGTGCTCCCTCTGAGTGTTGGTCCGAACTGAGCTGCCTGCGGGGCCACCTCGGGGAAACTTGAGGGTTGGTTTTACTCGTAGCTAGTCTCATCTGAGTGTGCCCTGAGAAAGAGATATGTGCAGCTCCTATCGGGATTTGTCGGCACATTCGGGCGGTGTTGCTGGACTTGTTTTAACCTGTCGAATTGTTTTGTTGTACCGGGTTACCGAGTCTGATCGGTGTGTCCCGGGTGGAGGTCTATTCCTTCGTTGACCGTGAGAGCTTGTCATGGGCTAAGTTGGGACTCCCCTGCAGGGATTGAACTTTCGAAAGCCATGCCCGCGGTTATGGGCAGATGGGAATTTGTTAATGTCCGGTTGTAGATAACTTTAACTTAACTTAATTAAAATGAATCAACCATGTGTGTTACCGTGATGGCCCCTTCTCGGCGGAGTCCGGGAAGTGGACACGGTGTTGGAGTTATGCTTGCGCAGGATGTTCCTTTAGCTTCTCGCTTGTGCTTCGCCTTCTCTTCTCGCTCTCTTTTGCGTATAAGTTAGCCACCACATATGCTAGTCGCTTGCTGCAGAACCTCATATATTTGCCTTATCCATTCCTATGAGCTTAAATAGTTTTGATCGCGAGGGTGCGAGATTGCTGAGTCCCTGTGGCTCACAGATACTATAACTCCAGATGCAGGTCCAGGTGATTCCGCTCCAGGTGACGAGTACGATCTCAAGTGGGAGTTCGACGAGGACTCTCAGCGTTATTATGTTTCCTTTCCCGAAGATCAGTAGTGGTGCCTAGTTGGGGATCGATTCCGGGCCTTGTCGCATGTTGGGTTCTTTTCTATTTTGGCACCGTAGTCGGGCCATGAGTGTTTGTTTGATGGATGTTATTTATGTACTCTGATGTGACGTGGTGAGTGTAAGCCAACTATGGTATCTCCCCCTTTTATTATATATTACATGGGATGTTGTAATGATTGCCTGACTTGCGACATTGCTTTCAATGCGGTTATGCCTCTAAGTCGTGCCTCGACACGTGGGAGCTATAGCCGCATCGAGGGCGTTACATACGACCACCCTTTGAACAGATCCGTTTATTCGTATCTAGCTAGATACTGGACTGTTCGGGGCCTTCATTGTTGTTCCCCGGACCCTGGGCCACCGAAGTATCACCTTTGGGGTAATGTCTTCATCATTCCTTGCACCACTTGTTGGTCGGGGGAGACCCTCCGCGACGACACCTCGAAGTCGTCCGCCCCATTGGACGGAGAGGCCGGTGGGGGCGTCTCGCTTTCCATCATCTCTGGGAGAAGGTTCCCCGAGGAAGAGGATTGTTGAAGAAGACTGCATGCTGAGCTGCAAAATATATATTCCAGGCATTATAAGAAAGGGACGTGACATGTTTAAAACAACCTTGTTCACTTACGATTTGGCCTGAGGCTTGTCCTCGTCATGAGACTGCGCTTCGACGTCCTCCAAGCCCGAGCCACACACCGGAGGCATCTTGCCTCGTTTAGGAGCCTGCCTCTCCCAATCTTCGGAGGCGGCCCTTTTCTTCCTAGCAGGGAAGGAGACTGTTGCCCCCCCCCTTCACTTTTGTCTTCGGATGAGGGGATTTTGATTCCTCCGGACACAAAGTCCGGTATACCCTTGGGATAGGGGTCATCTTTGGTCCTCTCACTCTCCGCCTCGCCCTCCTTCATAGGCATCTGGTATGGTGCCAGGTTCAGCATCCTTGTTAGAACAGGATTTGTTGGGCCCTCGGGCAGAGGAGCCGAACACATAATCAGTTCCGCCTTCTTTACCCAGCCCTGGTAGAAGATAGCTTGCTCAGTACCATATTACGGTATGCATAATTACAAAGTGCTCGGGAGCCATGTGCTTACCGGGGTATCCAGACAGTTGTAGTTAAGGCTAGCGTCCTCAGTAGTGTCTGGACAATGCTTCCGCTTCCCGAAAAATAACTTCCACATCCCTTCGTGTGTGGTACCGTAGAAGTGTTGGAGGGTTCATGGTCCTTCTGGATTGAGCTCCCACATGCGGCGAGACCTGCGCTGGCATGGCAGGATTCGGCGAACTAACATCACTTGAATCACATTGACAAGATCGATGTCTCTCTAGAGGAGGGTTCGGATACGACTCTATAAAGTCTGCACTTCGTCAACTATCCCCAGTCCAGTCCCTTGTTGACCCATGATGCAAGCTGTAATGGTGGGCCAGGACGGAATGCGGGTGTAGCTACCCACTTGGTGCTGCAAGGCTCCGTAACGTAAAACCACTCCCGCTGCTAGTGATTGGAGGTTTTGGTAAAGGAACCTTTTGGCCAAGGAGTGCCGATGAGTTGGATGATCATAGCACCGCCGCACTCCACCTGTCCCCCGTCGACTACCTTTGGCTTTACACTGAAGGTCTTGAGCCATAAGCCGAAGTGTGGGGGGATTCGGAGGAAGGCCTCACATGTAATGATAAACGCCAAGATGTGGAGGATAGAGTCCGGGGCTACATCATGAAAATCTAGTCCGTAATAAAACATTAGCCCCCGGACGAAGGGGTGAAGAGAGAACCCTAGCCCCCGGAGGAAGTGGGAGATGAATACGACCCTCTCGCCAGATCTGGGGTCGGAATAACCTGTCCTTGAGCAGGAAGCCTGTGGTGGACCTCCGCAGTCAAATATCTGGCCACCCAAAGCTTTTCGATATCCTCCTCTGTAATGGAGGAAGCCACCCATCGGCCTTGAGAGCTGGGTCCGGACATGACGGGGAGGCTTGAAACAATGAAGTCGAACCTTGGGTGCTGGAACTCGAGGTCGGGAAGGCTGAGGAGGGGTTTGGCATAAAAGGATGGTCCTTGGTTCCTTTATAAAGGCCGAGGGTATTGAACGCCTCCTCCTAAGCCTAAGAACCTGCCTATTTCTTAGGAATCTTTCCTACAGGACGGTTGGGATACTCACGCTCGTATTGATGAAAATCCCGTAATTAGGGGACACGATCTCTACTTCGACGAGACGTGTCAATAAAAACCACGCCCTGAAACGTGGAACGGCAGGATGGGAAACAATTCGGAATAATAACCGAGAAGCGTGATGTCACATTGCTAAAGTTGTCGGCAGATTGGATTTGTGGAATACTATACTATCTACGGATGTGTGTTACAGGTCCAGACATGATCAGTTCATCCGGAGACTATTTTGGAGTTCGGAAGGAGGAACCCGCCTTGCAATGCCGAAGACAACACTACGCGCCGGATACCTTGTCATTGAAGCCAGGTTCAGGGGCTACTGAGGGAGTCCTGGACTAAGGGGTCCCCGGGCATCCAGCCTGTTAGCCATGGGCCGGACTGATGTGCTGTGAAGATACGAAGACCGAAGACTGCACCATGTCCGGATGGGACTCTCCTTGGCGTGGAAGACAAGCTTGGCGACCGGATATGTAGATTCCTTTCTTTGTAACCGACCTTGTGTGACCCTAGATCCTCCCGGTGTCTATATAAACCAGAGGACTTAGTCTGAATAGAGAGGATACTCATTATCATAGCCATACAAGCTAGACCTCTAAGGATTAGCCATTACGATCTCGAGGTAGATCAACTCTTGTAATACTCCTATTCATCAATATCAATCAAGCAGCACGTAGGGTATTACCTCCATAGAGAGGCCCCGAACTTGGGTAAACATCGTGTTCCTTGTATAGTGTTACCATCGACCTTAGATGCACAGTTCGGGACCCCCTACTCGAGATCCGCCGGTTTTGACACCGACATCGACTCCCCTAGGGTTTCTATAATATTTGCGTATTTATAGAGCTAAGAGGAGGTGGAAAGGACCTCCATGGGCCCCACCACCCATCAGGGCGCTCCAGGGGCCTCTGGCGCGCCCAGGTCGTGGAGAGCCCCACAAGCCTCCCATCTGGTACTTCCTTGGCTCCCAAGGTGTCTTCTGGGCAAAAAAAATTCTCCAAAAAGTTTCATGACATTTGGACTTCGTTTGGTACTGGTATTCTATGAAGTAAAAAACAAGCAAAAAAAGCAACTGACACTAGACACTATGTCAATAGATTAGTCGCAAAAAGATATAAAGTTGCTATAAAATGAATGTAAAACATCCAAGAATAATAATATAACAACATGGAACAATCAAAAATTATATATACGTTGGAGACGTATCAGCATCCGCAAGCTTAATTCCTGCTCGTCCTTGAGTAGGTAAATGATAAAAACAGAATTTTTGATGTGGAGTGCCGCCTAACATGTTCATCACATATTCTTTTCTTTTGTAGCGTGGACATTTGGACTTTTAGATGATTCAAAGTAATAGTCTATATTTGACATGAAGACTTCAATACTCAAGCATATCAACAAGCATCCATGTCTTTCGAAATATCAATACTAAAGAAAGTTATCCCTAGCCCATCATGCTCAATCATTGATCCATTCATGAAACACACTCGAATATTAGCTACATACATTGCACAATATGATCATAGTGCTCCCTAGTTGGTGCTTTATAAGAGAAGATGGAGACTCAAATAAAAAAATAAAAATTGCATAAAGTAAATAGATAGGCACTTCATAGAGGGAAGCAGAGATTTGTAGAGGTGCCATAGCTCAAAGCTTAAATTGAGAGATAAAAATATTTTGAGAGGCATGCTTTTCCCGTCAATGAAAATGGCCGAGTAGTTTCCAATACTTTCCATGCTAGATACATCATAGGCAGTTCCCAAACATAAAATAAAGTTTATTCCTTTTTCCACCATTCTTTCATAATCCATGGCTAGCCATATCCACGAGTGCCTTCCATACAAACACTTTCCAAGGAATTTATTATTTGACAACATAAAGTAAATTTCTTTTTCATTTCGGGACTGGGCATCCCTATTACCGCCACACTCTCCTGCATTGACAAGTGAATAAACACTCATCTTTAGAATATATAACACATCTAGCATGGGAAAATATTAGCCAACCCTGCCGCTTCATGAGCGGTATGACACACAAAAAGGAAACTCATTTTGAAAATTAGAGTTGGCACATACAAATTTACTTGGAACTGCACGTAAATACCGCATATAGGTAGGTACGGTGTACTCATATGGCACAACTTGGTTTAAGGATTTTGGATGCACAAGTAGTATTCCCACTTAGTGCAAGGAAAGGCTAGCAAAAGACTAAGAAGCAACCAACCAAGAAACAAAAATTCTCATAAACGAGCATTAAACATAACTAACACCGAATAATGCACCACAAGTAGGATGTAATTTCATTGCATAACTATTGACTTCCTTGCTTGCATAGGGAATCACAAACCTTAAAACCAATATTCTTAGTTTCTTACTAAAGCATAATTACTCACCAACACGACTCACATATCACTATCATCATATGTCAAAACTATTACAAAGAATCAAGTTTATAATGTCCAATGATTTTCATGATTTTTTTATTATATCCCCCGTGAATATCTATCACTTTGGGACTAATTTCATATATTACCGTTGCTTATGTCAAGCTCTCAAAAAAATAAGTGAAGAACATGAGCATGGATAATTTTTCATCATCTCTCAAAATAATATAAGTGAAGCATGAGAGAATTTCTTCAAAAAATACTAACTCTCAAATTAATCTAAGTGAAGCATGAGAGTATTTGTTCAAAAATTAAAGCACCACCGTGCTCAAAAAGATATAAGTGAAGCACTAGAGAAATTCCATAGCTCAACAAATTTAAGTGAAGCACATAGAACAATTCTAACAAATCATAGCATCAATATGGCTTTCTCAAATAGGTGTGTCCAACAAGGATGATTGTGACAAACTAAAAAGCAAAATAGAGAAAGACTCATATAATACAAGGCGCTCCAACCAAAACTCATGATATGTGACAAATAAAAATATAGCTCCAAGTAAAATTACCGATGGTCGTTAGAAGAAAGAGGGGATGCCTTCCGGGGCAGCCCCACGCTTAGTTGCTTGGTTCTCATTGAATATTACCTTGGGGTGCCATGGGCATCCCCAAGCTTAGGCTCTTTTCACTCTGAATTCCCTCATCCATCGTGATCTCACCCAAAACTTGAAAACTTCAATCACACAAAACCCAACAGAACCTTCGTGAGATCCGTTAGTATAAGAAAGCAAATAACCACTTTAAGTACTATTGCAAACCCATTCATATTTTATTATTGCATTATACCTAATGTATTCTGACTTTACCACGACTTATATCCCCCAATAAAATCCATAGATTCATCAAAATAAGCACACAATGCAATGAAATTAGAATATGTCAAAAACAGAACAGTCTGTAGTAATGTGGACTTTGACCATACTTCCGTAACTCCAAAAATTCTGAAAAATTACGACAACGTAGGCAATTTGTATATCAATCGTGTGTAAAAAATAGAAATTTATCATGCTTCTGTGATTATTAACAATTCTACTACTGGGCGCAAAAGTTTCTGTTTTTCAACAAGATCAAATCAACTATGACCCAACATGATCCTAAAGGCTTTACTTGGGACAAACACTAACTAAAACATAAAAACACAATCATAATAGTAGCATAATTGTGTGAACACACAAAAATAGAAAGAAAACGAGAAAAAAATTATTCATTGGGTTGCCTCCCAACAAGAGCTATCGTTTTATGCCCCTAGGTAGGCTTTGATAATTTTAATGATGCTCGCACGGAAGACAAGAATTGAAGCACAAATAGAGCACCATATAGCACGTGAAAATCATATTTAAGTCTAGAATACTTCCTATGCATAGGCATTTTATAAGCAAACAAAATATCAAAACAAACAAAAACTAGCACATGCAAGGAAGAAGAATAAAACATAGTCAATCTCAACATGGAAATAGGTAATTTAGTAACATGAAAATTTCTACAACCATATTTCCCTCTCTCATAATAATTACATGTGGGATCATATTCAAATTCAACAATATATCTATCACATAACATATTCTCTACATGATCCATATGCATGCAAAGTTGACACTCTTCCAAAACAGTGGGATTATCATCAAATAAAGTCATGACCTCTCCAAGCCCACTTTTATAAAAAAAATTGTAAGATAGAACACACTCCAAATATGTGGGATTATTTGTACCTAGAGTTGACGCTCTTCCGAACGCACTTTCAATATTATTGTAAACATATTCATCATGAGGCTTAAAAAAACTATCAAGATCATAAGAATCATTATCACCCCAATCATGATCATTGCAATAAGTAGCGGACATAACAAAGCAAGCATCCCCAAGCTTGGGGTTTTGCATATCACTGTAACAATTGACATTAATAGAATTTATAATAATATCATTGTAGTCATTCTTTTCATTCAAGGAAATATCGTGAATCACCTTATAAATTTCTTCTTTTAACACTTCATCACGATTTTCAAATTCATGAATTTCAAGCAAAACTTCATAAAGATAATCTAGTGCACTCGACTCACTAGCAATTGGTTCATCATAATTGTATCTTTTGAAAAGATTAGCAAGCGGATGAGGATCCATATCAATAGATTTTTAGCAAGTGAAGATGCAAGAAAATAGAAGACACATGGAAACACAAGCAAAGATAGCAAACAAAAAAGAAGGCAAGTATTTCCGGACGGAGGGAGTATTATACATGCATGCCTCGCACCGCTTCTGTCACTAGGTGAGAACACCGCAAAATCGAACCCATCACAAAGCACCTCTTCCCATTGCAAGAAAAATCAATCTAGTAGGCCAAACCAAACCAAAGTTTCGGAGAAGAAATACGAGGCTATAATAATCATGCATATAAGAGATCAAAGAAGACTCAAAAAATATTCATGGATAGAACTGATCATAAACTCGCAATTCATCGGATACCAACAAACACACCGCAAAAAATCATTACATCAAATAGATCTCCAAGAACATCGAGGAGAACATTGTATTGAGAATCAAAAAGAGAGAAGAAGCCATCTAGATACTGCCTACGGACCCGCAGGTCTTTGATGAACTACTCACGCATCATCGGAGGAGCACCAATGAGGATGATGAACCCCTCTAAGATCATGTTCCCCTTCGGCAAGGTTCCGAAATAGGGCTCTAGATTGGATCTCGTGGTTCTGGAACTTGCGGCGGCTGGAATTGTGTTTCGTCAACTCCGCTAGGGCTTCTAGAACATTTGGGTATTTGTAGAGCTGAGAGGTGGTGGAAAGGACCTCCGTGGGCCCCACCATCCATCAGGGCGCACCAAGGGCCTCTGGCGCGCCCAGGTGGGAGGTGGGCCCTATGGTCCCTCCCTCTGGTACTTCCTTGGCTCCCAAGTTGTCTTCTAGGTAGAAAAAAATCTTCAAAAAAATTCATGGCATTTGGACTTTTGTTTGGTACTGATATTCTGCGAAGTAAAAAACAAGCAAAAAATAACAGCTGGCACTAGGCACTATGTCAATAGGTTAGTCCCAAAAATGATATAAAGTTGCTATAAAATGAATGTTAAACATCCAAGAATGATTATATAACAGCATGGAACAATCACATGAAATACTTATCTCTACTTTGCTAGATCACCAAAAAAATTATAATATAACAGCATGGAACAATCCAAGAAGGCAAATAAAAAGGCAAATAGTTTTGTGTTTTTGCAAAAACGTTTTAGTAGTGGGGGAGATGAAAACGAGAGGCAAATGGCAAATAAAGTAAATTGCAAGGAGATGAGATTTGTGATTGGTTACCTAATAGATGTTGATGATGTCTCCCCGGCAACGGCGCCATAAATTGGCAAGTTGACGAGAGACTACCTTGACTTGGTCCTCCCGAGTAACATCGCTAATGTCTACTACACAACTTTATTCTTGTAGATACATGTTGGGCCTCCAAGCACAAAGTTTTGTAAGATAGTAGCAATTTTCCCTCAAGTGGATGACTTAAGTTTTATCAATCTGTGGGAGGCGTAGGATGAAGATGGTCTCTCTCAAACAACCCTGCAACCAAATAAAAAAAGTCTCTTGTGTCCCCAACACACCTAATACAATGGCAAATTGTATGGGTGCACTAGTTTGATGAAGAGATGGTGATAAAAGCGTAATATTGATGGTAGAAATATATTTTTATAATCTGAATAAATAAAAACAGCAAGGTAGCAAATAGTAAACAGGCACAAAAACGGTACTGCAATGCTTGAAAATGAGGCCTAGGGTCCGTACTTTAGCTAGTGCAATCTCTCAACAATACTAATATAATTGGATCATACAACCATCCCTCAACGTGCGATGAAGAATCACTTCAAAGTTCCTATCTAGTGGAGAACATACAAAGAAATCGTTTGTAGGGTACGAAACCACCTCAAAGCTATTCTTTCCGATCGATCTATCAAAGAGTTCGTACTAAAATAACATAAAATAATTTTAGATTCATAATACTCAATCCAACACAAAGAACCTCAAAGAGTGCCCCAAGATTTCTATCAGAGAAACAAAAGACGAGAACGTGCATCAACCCCTATGCATAGATTACCCCAATGTCACCGCGGGAATCCACGAGTTGAGTGTCAAAACATATATCAACCGAATCAATATGATACCCCATTGTCACCACGAGTATTCATATGCAAGACATATATCAAGTGCTCTCAAACCCATAAAAGTATTCAATCCGATAACAACGAAATCTCAAAAGGAACTAATTCATCACAACAAGATAGAGAGGGGAAAACACCATATGATTCGACTATATTAACAAAGCCTGCGATACATCAAGATTGTGACATCTCAGGAACACGAGAGATTAAACACATAGCCACTGGTACAAACCCTCAGCCCGGAGGGTGGACTACTCCCTCCTCATCGTGGTGGCCGCCAGGATGATGAAGATGGCCACCGGAGATGATTCCCCGCTCTGGCAGGGCGCCGAAACGGGGTCTAGATTGGTTTTCGGTGGCTACAGAGCCTTGCAGCAGCGGAACTTCTAATCTAGGTTAACCCCGAGGGTTTTTGGAATTTTGGGGAATGTATAGGGTAAAGAGGGGGTGCGGGGGGCCACCAAGGTGGGCACGACCCACCTAGGTGTGCCTAGGCCCCCAGGCGCGCCCTGGTGTGTTGTGCCCCCCTCGAGGCACCCCCAGGTGCTGCTCTGGCCCATCGGGAGTCTTTTGGTCCATAAAAAATCCACAAAAAGTTTTGCGGTGTTTGGACTCCGTTTGATATTGATTTCTCGTGATGTAAAAAACAAGCAAAAAACAACAACTGGCACTGGGTCAACAGGTTAGTCCCAAAAAATGATATAAAGTTGCTATAAAATGATGGTAAAACATCCAAGAATGATAATATTACAACATGAATACTTCATAAATTATAGATGTGTTGGAGACGTATCAGGCGCCAGAAATTCTTCCTAATTGCTTGTATCTGCATTGGTATTTCCCCGAAGAGGATAGGATGATGCAGTACAAAAATGGTAAGTATTTCCCTCAGTTATGAAACCAAGGTTATCAATCCAGTAGGAGAACCAAGCAACACTATGTAAACAACACCTGCACACAAATAATAAATACTTGCAACCCAACGCTTAAGAGGGGTTGTCAAACCCTCCTCGGTATTGAGATAGATTAAACTGTATGAGATCGGATAAATAGATCTAGCAAAAACCAAAATAAAATAAATAAAGAAAAAGTGCAGCAAGGTGCTACTTCTTGAGCTTGCGTTGATTTTTCCCTTGAAGAGGAAAGGGTGATGCAGCAAAGTAGAGATAAGTATTTTATGTGATTGTTCCGTGCTGTTATATTATCATTTTGAATGTTTTACATTCATTTTATAGCAACTTTATATCATTTTTTGGGACTAACCTATTGACATAGTGCCCAGTGCCAGTTGCTGTTTTTTTCTTGTTTTTTACTTCCTAGAATATCCATACCAAACGGAGTCCAAATGCAGCAAAGATTTTTGGAGATTTTTTTCTGCCCAAAAGACAACTTTAGAGCCAAGGAAATGCACGAGGGAAGGCTTGTGGGGCCCACAACCCACCTAGGCGCCAGAGGCCCGGCACATCCTGATGGGTGGTGGGGCCCATGGAGGTCCTTTCCACCGCCTCTTAGCTCTATAAATGCCCAAATATTCCAGAAACCATAGGGGAGCCGATGAAACACACTTCCAGCTGCCGCAAGTTTTAGAAACACTTGATCCAATCTAGAGCCTTTTTCCGGCACCTTGTCGGAGGGGAACCCAATCACGGAGGGGTTCATCATCCTCATTGGGTGCTCCTCCGATGGTGCATGAGTAGTTTACCATAGACCTATGGGTCCGTAGGCAGTAGCTAGATGGCTTCTTCTCTCTTTTTGATTCTCAATACAATGTTCTCCTCGATGTTCTTGGAGATCTATTCGATGTAATGACTTTTTGCGGTGTGTTTCTTGGGATCCGATGAATTGCGAGTTTATGACCAGCTCTATTTAGGAATATTATTTGAGTCTTCTTTGATCTCTTATATGCACGATTATTATAGCATCGTATTTCTTCTCCGAAAATTTGGTTTGGTTTAGCTAACTAGATCGATTTTTCTTGTAATGGGAAGAGGTGCTTTGTGATGGATTCGATCTTGCGGTGTTCTCACTCAGTGACAGAAGGGGTAGCGAGGCACACATGTATCGTTGCTATGAAGGATAAAAAGATGGGGTCTAATTCCTACATGAATAGATCTTGTCAACATCATGTAATCGTTCTTATTGCATTACTCTGTTTCTCTATGAAATAATACACTAGATGCATGCTGGATAGCGGTCGATGTGTGGAGTAATAGTAGTAGATGTAGAATCCTTTCAGTCTACTAATCTTGGACGTGATGCTTATATACGTGATCATTGCCTTGGACATCGTCATAATTATTTGCTCTTCTATCAATTGCCCAACAGTAATTTGTTTACCCACCGTATGCTGTTTTCTCGAGAAGCCACTAGTGAAATCTACGGCCCCCGGGTCTATTTTCTATCATATTATTTTCAGATCTATTATTCTGAAAACCCAAAAATACATTGTGATACGCCTCGAACGTATCTATAATTTTTTATCGTTCCATGCTATTATATTATCTATTTTGGATGTTTTATATGCATCAATATGCTATTTTATACTATTTTTGGAACTAACCTATTAACCTAGTGCCCAGTGCCAGTTGCTGTTTTTTCCTTGTTTTTTGTTTTTTTACAGAAAATCAATACCAAATGGAGTCCAAACGGAACTAAACTTTTTGATTATTTTTCTTGGACAACAAGACACCTAGGAAGCTTCGGGAGAAGGTCAGAAGACCCACGAGGAGACCACAAGCCCTAGGGACGGGCCCAAGGAGGGCGCCCCTAGGCTTATGGGCCCCTCGTGGCTCTCCTAACCCTAAATCCAGCACTATAAATTCCCAAATATTTCCCTTACGTTAGAGGGCACACCAAAAATACTTTTCCGCCACCGCAAGATTCTGTGCTCGTGAGATCCCATCTTGGGGCCTTTTCTGGAACTCCGTCGGAGGGGGATTCGATCACAAAGGGCCTCTACAGAAACCTTGCCGCCCTTCCGATGATGCATGAGTAGTTTACCATGGACCTAAGGGTCCATAGCTAGTAGCTAGATGGCTTCTTCTCTCTCTTTGAGCTTCAATACAATGTTCTCCTCCATGTTCTTGGAGATCTATTCGATGTAATTTTCTTTTGCGGTGCATTTGTTGAGATCCGATCAAATGTGGATTTATGATCAAATTGAATATGAATATTATTTGAGTCTTTTATGAACTCTTTTATGCATGATTAAGATAGCTTTGTATTTCTCTGAGATCCATCAATTTGGTTTGGCCTACTAGATTGGTTTTTCTTGCGATGGGAGAGGTGCTTTGTGATGGGTTCAATCTTGCGGTGTCCTCACCCAGTGACAGTAGGGGTAGCGAGGCACATATTGTCTTGTTGCCATTAAGGAAAAAAATGTTTTTTACCATATTGATTGGATCTATCCCTCTACATCATGTCATCTTGCTTAAGGCGTTACTCCGTTCTTATGAACTTAATACTCTAGATGCATGCTGGATAGCGGTTGATGTGTGGAGTAATTGAAGGAAATATGCCCTAGAGGCAATAATAAAGTTATTATTTATTTCCTTATATCATGATAAATGTTTATTATTTATGCTAGAATTGTATTAACCGGAAACATAATACATGTGTGAATACATAGACAAACAGAGTGTCACTAGTATGCCTCTACTTGACTAGCTCGTTAATCGAAGATGGTTATGTTTCCTAACCATGAACAAAAGAGTTGTTATTTGATTAACGGGATCACATCATTAGAAGAATGATGTGATTGACATGACCCATTCAATTAGCTTAGCACCCGATCGTTTAGTATGTTGCTATTGCTTTCTTCATGACTTATACATGTTCCTATGACTATGAGATTATGCAACTCCCATTTGCCGGAGGAACACTTTGTGTGCTACCAAACGTCACAACGTAACTGGGTGATTATAAAGGAGCTCTACAGGTGTTTCCAAAGGTACATGTTGGGTTGGCGTATTTCGAGATTAGGATTTGTCACTCCGATTGTCGGAGAGGTATCTCTGGGCCCTCTCGGTAATGCACATCACATAAGCCTTGCAAGCATTGCAACTAATGAGTTAGGTGCGAGATGATGTATTACGAAACGAGTAAAGAGACTTGCCGGTAACGAGATTGAACTAGGTATTGAGATACCGACGATCAAATCTCGGGCAAGTAACATACCGATGACAAAGGGAACAACGTATGTTGTTATGCGGTCTGACCAATAAAGATCTTCATAGAATATGTGGGAGCCAATATGAGCATCCAGGTTCCGCTATTGGTTATTGACCAGAGACGTGTCTCGGTCATGTCTACATAATTCTCGAACCCGTAGGGTCCGCACGCTTAAGGTTTCGATGACAGTTATATTATGAGTTTATGAGTTTTGATGTACCGAAGGAGGTCGGAGTCTCGGATGAGATTGGGGACATGACGAGGAGTCTTGAAATGGTCGAGACGTAAAGATCGATATATTGGACGACTATATTCGGACATCGGAAAGGTTCCGAGTGGTTCGGGTATTTTTCGGAGTACCGGGGAGTTACGGGAATACAGGGGAAGAAATATATGGGCCTTATTGGGCTTTAGGGGAGAGGGAGAGGCAGGCCGCGCGCCCCCCAAGGCCTAGTCCGAATTGGACTAGGGGGAGGGGCTGCGCCCCCTCCTTCCTTCTCTTTCCTCTTCCCCTTCCTTGTCTCCTACTCCTACTACATGGAAGGACTCCTAGTTGGACTAGGAAAAGGGGAATCCTACTCCCGGTGGGAGTAGGACTCCCCTAGGGCGCGCCATAGAGAGGGTCGGCCCTCCCCTCCTCCACTCCTTTATATACGGGGGTAGGGGGCACCCCATAGACACACAAGTTGATCCACGTGATCTTTTTCTTAGCCGTGTGCGGTGCTCCCTTCCACCATAATCCTCGATAATATTGTAGTGGTGCTTAGGCGAAGCCCTGCGACAGTTGAACATGAAGACCGTCACCACGCCGTCGTGCTGACGGAACTCTTCCCCGACACTTTGCTGGATCGGAGTCCGGGGATCTTCATCGAACTGAACGTGTGCTAGAACTCGGAGGTGCCGTAGTTTCGGTGCTTGATCGGTCGGGCCGTGAAGACGTATGACTACATCAACCGCGTTGTCATAACGCTTCCGCTATCGGTCTACGAGGGTACGTAGATTACACTCTCCCCTCTCGTTGCTATGCATCACCATGATCTTGCATGTGCGTAGGAAATTTTTGAAATTACTACGTTCCCCAACAGTGGCATCCGAGCCTAGGTTTTATGTGTTGATGTTGTGCACGAGTAGAACACAAGTGAGTTGTGGGCGATATAAGTCATACTGCTTACTAGCATGTCATACTTTGGTTCGGCGGTATTGTTGGATGAATCGGCCCGGACCGACATTACGCGTACGCTTACGCGAGACTGGTTCTACTGACGTGCTTTGCACATAGGTGGCTGGCGGGTGTCAGTTTCTCCAACTTTAGTTGAACCAAGTGTGGCTACGCCCGGTCCTTGCAAAGGTTAAAACAGCACCAACTTGACAAACTATCGTTGTGGTTTTGATGCGCAGGTAAGATTGGTTCTTGCTTAAGCCCGTAGCAGCCACGTAAAACTTGCAACAACAAAGTAGAGGACATCTAACTTGTTTTTGCAGGGCATGTTGTGATGTGATATGGTCAAGACATGATGCTAAATTTTATTGTATGAGATGATCACGTTTTTGTAACCGAGTTATCGGCAACTGGCAGGAGCCATATGGTTGTCGCTTTATTATATGCAATGCAATCACGCTGTAATGCTTTACCTTATCACTAAGCGGTAGCGATAGTTGTGGAAGCATAAGATTGGCGAGACGACAACGATGCTACGATGGTGATCAAGGTGTTGCGCCGGTGACGATGGTGATCATGACGATGCTTCGGAGATGGAGATCACAAGCACAAGATGATGATAGCCATATCATATCACTTATATTAATTGCATGTGATGTTTATCTTTTATGCATCTTATATTGCTTTGATTGACAGTAGAATTATAAGATGATCTCTCACTAAATTTCAAGATAAAAGTGTTCTCCCTGAGTATGCACCGTTGCCAAAGTTCGTCGTGCCCAGACACCACGTGATGATCGGGTGTGATAAGCTCTACGTCCATCTACAACGGGTGCAAGCCAGTTTTGCACACGCAGAATACTCAGGTTAAACATGACGAGCCTAGCATATGCAGATATGGCCTCGGAACACTGAGACAGAAAGATCGAGCGTGAATCATATAGTAGATATGATCAACATAGCGATGTTCACCATTGAAAACTACTCCATTTCACGTGATGATCGGTTATGGTTTAGTTGATTTGGATCACGTGATCACTTAGAGGATTAGGGGGTGTCTATCTAAGTGGGAGTTCTTAAGTAATATGATTAATTGAACTTTAATTTATCATGAACTTAGTCCTGGTAGTATTAGCATATCTATGTTGTAGATCAATAGCTCGCGTTGTTGCTTTCATATGTTTATTTTGATATGTTCCTAGAGAAAATTGTGTTGAAAGATGTTAGTAGCAATGATGCGGATTGGATCCTTGATCTGAGGTTTATCCTCATTGCTGCACAGAAGAATTATGTCCTTGATGCACCGCTAGGTGACAGACCTATTGCAGGAGCAGATGCAGACGTTATGAACGTTTGGCTAGCTCAATATGATGACTACTTGATAGTTTAGTGTACCATGATTAACGGCTTAGAATCGGGACTTCAAAGACATTTTGAACGTCATGGACCATATGAGATGTTCCAGGAGTTGAAGTTAATATTTCAAGCAAATACCCAAGTTGAGAGATATGAAGTTTCCAACAAGTTCTATAGCTAAAAGACGGAGGAGAATCGCTCAACTAGTGAGCATGTGCTCAGATTGTCTGGGTACTACAATCGCTTGAATCAAGTGGGAGTTAATCTTCTAGATAAGATAGTGATTGACAGAATTATCTAGTCACCATCACCAAGTTAGTAGAACTACGTGATGAACTATAGTATGCAAGGGATGACGAAAACGACTTCCGAGCTTTTCATGATGATGAAATCGATGAAGGTAGAAATCAAGAAAGAGCATCAAGTGTTGATGGTTGACAAGACCACTAGTTTCAAGAAAAGGGCAAAGGGAAGAAGGGGAACTTCAAGAAGAACGTCAAACAAGTTGCTGCTCAAGTGAAGAAGCCCAAGTCTGGTCCTAAGCCCGAGACTAAGTGCTTATACTGCAAAGGGACTGGTTACTGGAAGCGGAACTACCCCAAGTGATTGGCGGATAAGAAGGATGGCAAAGTGAACATAAGTATATTTGATATACATGTTATTGATGTGTACTTTACTAGTGTTTATAGCAACCCCTCAGTATTTGATACTAGTTCAATTGCTAAGATTAGTAACTCGAAACGGGAGTTGCAGAATAAACAGAGACTAGTTAAGGGTGAAGTGACGATGTGTGTTGGAAGTGGTTCCAAGATTGATATGATCATCATGGCACGCTCACTATACTTTTGGGATTAGTGTTGAACGTAAATAAATGTTATTTGATGTTTGCGTTGAGCATGAATATGATTTGATCATGTTTATTGTAATACGGTTATTCATTTAAGTAAGAGAATAAATTTTTGTTCTGTTTACATGAATAAAACCTTATATGGTTACACACCCAATGAAAATAGTTCATTAGATCTCGATCGTAGTGATACACATAATCATAATATTGAAACCAAAAGATGCAAAGTTAATAATGATAGTGCAACTTATTTGTGGCACTGCCGTTTAGGTCATATTGGTGTAAAACGCATGAAGAAACTCCATGCTGATGGGCTTTCGGAATCACTTGATTATGAATTAGTTGATGCTTGTGAACCATGCCTCATGGGTAAGATGACCAAGACTCCGTTCTTCGGAAAGATGGAGTGAGCAACAGATTTGTTGGAAATCATACATACTAATGTATGTTGTCCGATGAATATTGAGGCCCGCGACAGGTATCATTATTTTCTGATCTTCACAGATGATTTGAGCAGATATGAGTATATCTACTTGATGAAACACAAGTTTGAAATATTTGAAAAGTTCAAAGAATTTCAGAGTGAAGTGGAGAATCATCGTAACAAAAATAAAAGTTTCTACGATATGATCGCGGAAATAAAATATTTGAGTTACGAGTTTGGCCTTCAGTTAAAACAATGTGAAATAGTTTCACTACTCACGCCACCTGGAACACCACAGTATAATGGTGTGTCCGAACGTCAAAACCGTGCTTTATTAGATATGGTGCGATCTATGATGTCTCTTACCGATTACCACTATCGTTTTGGGGTTATGCATTAGAGACAGCTACATTCACGTTAAATAGGGCACCATCTAAATCTGTTGAGACGACACCGTATGAACTGTGGTTTGGCGAGAAACCTAAGCTGTCGTTTCTTAAAGTTTGGGACTGCGATGTTTATGTGAAAAAGTTTCAACTTGATAAGCTCGAACCCAAATCGGAGAAGTAAATCTTCATAGGATACCCAAAAGAAAATGTTGGGTACACCTTCTATCACAAATCCGAAGGCAAGTTATTCATTGCTGAGAATGGATCCTTTCTAGAGAAGGAGTTTCTCTTGAAAGAAGTGAGTGGGAGGAAAGTAGAACTTGATAAGGTAATTGTACCTTCTCCCTTATTGGAAAGTAGTTCATCACAGAAATCTGTTCCTGTGACTACTACACCGATTAGTGAGGAAGCTAATGATGATGATCATGTAACTTCAGATCAAGTTACTACCGAACCTCGTAGGTAAACCAGAGTGAGATCCGCACCAGAGTGGTACGGTAATCCTGTTCTAGAGGTCATGTTACTTGACCATGACGAGCCTACGAACTATGAGGAAGCGATGATGAGCCCAGATTCCGCAAAATGGCTTGAAGCCATGAAATCTGAGATGGGATCCATGTATGAAAAACAAAGTATGGACTTTGGTTGACTTGCCCGATGATCGGCAAGCAATTGAAAATAAATGGATCTTCAAGAGGAAGACGGACGCTGATAGTAGTGTTACTATCTACAAAGCTAGAATTGTCGCAAAAAGGTTTTCGACATGTTCAAGATGTTGACTACGATGAGAGTTTCTCACTCGTATCCACGCTTAAGTCTGTTCGAATCATGTTAGCAATTGCCGCATTTTATGAAATCTGGCAAATGGATAAACAAAACTGCATTCCTTAATAGGATTTATTAGAGAAGAGTTGTATATGATGCAACCAGAAGGTTTTGTCGATCCTAAAGGTACTAACAAAATATGCAAGCTCCAGCGATCCATCTATGGACTGGTGCAAGCATCTCGGAGTTGGAATATACGCTTTGATATGTTGATCAAAGCATATAGTTTTATACAGACTTGCGGTGAAGCCTGTATTTACAAGAAAGTGAGTGGGAGCACTACATCACTTCTGATAAGTATATATGAATGACATATTGTTGATCGGAAATAATGTAGAATTATTCTGCAAAGCATAAAGGAGTGTTTTGAAAGAAGTTTTTCAAAGAAAGACCTCGGTGAAGCTGCTTACATATTAAGCATCAAGATCTATAGAGATAGATCAAGACGCTTGATAAGTTTTTTCAATAAGTACATACCTTGACAATATTTTGAAGAAGTTCAAAAATGGAACAGTCAAAGAAAGAGTTCTTTGCTGTGTTACAAGGTGTGAAATTGAGTAAGACTCAAAGCCCGACCACAACAGAAGATAGAAAGAGAATGAAAGTCATTCCCTATGCCTCAGCCATAGGTTCTATAAAGTATGCCATGCTGTGTACCAGATCTATTGTATACTCTACACTGTGTTAAGCAAGGGAGTACAATAGTGATCTAAGAGTAGATCACTGGACAACTGTCAAAATTATCCTTAGTGGAATAAGGAAATATTTCTCAATTATGGAGGTGACAAAAGGTTCGTCGTAAAAAGTTACGTCGATGCAAGTTTTGACACAGATCTGGATGACTCTAAGTCTCGATCTAGATACATATTGAAAGTGGGAGCAATTAGCTAGAGTAGCTCCGTGCAGAGCATTGTAGACATAGAATTCGCAAAATACTTACGGATCTGTATGTGACAGACCCGTTGACTAAAATTACCTCGCAAGCAAAACATGATCACACCTTAGTACTCTTTGGGTGTTAATCACATAAATGATGTGAACTAGATTACTGACTCTAGTAAACCCTTTGGGTATAGGTCACATGACGATGTGAACTATGGGTGTTAATCACATGGTGATGTGAACTATTAGTATTGAATCACATGGCGATGTGAACTAGATTATTGACTCTAGTGCAAGTGGGAGACTGAAGGAAATATGCCCTAAAGGCAATAATAAATTTATTATTTATTTCCTTATATCATGATAAATGTTTATTATTTATGCTAGAATTGTATTAACCGGAAACATAATACATGTGTGAATACATAGACAAACAGAGTGTCACTAGTATGCCTCTACTTGACTAGCTCATTAATCGAAGATGGTTATGTTTCCTACCATGAACAAAAGAGTAGTTTTTTATTAACGGGATCACATCATTAGAAGAATGATGTGCTTGACATGACCCATTCAATTAGCTTAGCACTCGATCGTTTAGTATGTTGCTATTGCTTTCTTCATGACTTATACATGTTCCTATGACTATGATATTATGCAACTCCCGTTTGCCGGAGGAACACTTTGTGTGCTACCAAATGTCACAACGCAACTGGGTGATTATAAAGGACCTCTATAGGTGTCTCCAAAGGTACATGTTGGGTTGGCGTATTTCGAGATTAGGATTTGTCACTCCGATTGTCGGAGAGGTATCTCTGGGCCCTCTCGGTAATGCACATCACATAAGCCTTGCAAGCATTGCACCTAATGAGTTAGTTGCGAGATGATGTATTACGAAACGAGTAAAGAGACTTGCCGGTAACGAGATTGAACTAGGTATTGAGATACCGATGATCAAATATCAGGCAAGTAACATACCGATGACAAAGGGAACAACGTATGTTGTTATGCGGTCTGACCGATAAAGATCTTCGTAGAATATGTGGGAGCCAATATGAGCATCCAGGTTCCGCTATTGGTTATTGACCGGAGACGTGTCTCGGTCATGTCTACATAATTCTCGAACCCGTAGGGTCCGCACGCTTAAGGTTTCGATGACAGTTATATTATGAGTTTATGAGTTTTGATGTACCGAAGGAGGTCGGAGTCCCGAATGAGATTGGGGACACGACGAGGAGTCTCGAAATGGTCAAGACGTAAAGATCGATATATTGGACGACTATATTCGGACATCGGAAAGGTTCCGAGTGGTTCGGGTATTTTTCGGAGTACCGGGGAGTTATGGGAATACGGGGGAAGAAGTATATGGGCCTTATTGGGCTTTAGGGGAGAGGGAGAGGCAGGCCGCGCGCCCCCAAGGCCTAGTCCGAATTGGACTAGGGGGAGGGGCTGCGCCCCCTCCTTCCTTCTCTTCCCTCTTCCCCTTTCTTGTCTCCTACTCCTACTACATGGAAGGACTCCTAGTTGGACTAGGAAAAGGGGAATCCTACTCCCGGTGGGAGTAGGACTCCCCTAGGGTGCGCCATAGAGAGGGCCGGCCCTCCCCTCCTCCACTCCTTTATATACGGGGGCAGGGGGCACCCCATAGACACACAAGTTGATCCACGTGATCGTTTTCTTAGCCATGTGCGGTGCCCCCTTCCACCATAATCCTTGATAATATTGTAGTGGTGCTTAGGCGAAGCCCTGCAACAGTTGAACATCAAGATCGTCACCACGCCGTCGTGCTGACGAAACTCTTCCCTAACACTTTGCTGGATCGGAGTCCGGGGATCGTCATCGAACTGAACATGTGCTAGACTCGGAGGTGCTGTAGTTTCGGTGCTTGATCAGTCGGGCCGTGAAGACGTAGCACTACATCAACCCCGTTGTCATAACGCTTCCGCTATCGGTCTACGAGGGTATGTAGATTACACTCTCCCCTCTCGTTGCTATGCATCACCATGATCTTGCGTGTGCGTAGGAATTTTTTTGAAATTACTATGTTCCCCAACAGTAATAGTAGTAGATGCAGAATTGTTTTGGTCTACTTGTCACATCGTGATTCCTATATTCATGACCCTTGCCTTAGATATTGTCACGCTTTTCTATCAATTGCTCAACCGTAATTTTTTACCCACCGTGTGCTTTCTTCAACAGAGAAGCCTCTAGTGAAACCTATGGCCCCCGGGTCTATTTTCCATCATATATTTTCAAATCTAGAAAACCAAAATCCCAAAAATACCTTGCTGCAATTTATTTTTCCTTTTACTTTTCTTTTATATCTATCTCTATTAGATCTCACTCTTGCAAGTGACCGTGAAGGGATTGACTACCCCTTTTTCACGTTGAGTGCAAGTGTTTGTTGGTTTGTGCAGGTGCATATATTGGGGACTTGCTTGTGCCTCCTACTAGATTGATACATTGGTTCATAACTGACGGAAATACTTATATCTACTTTGCTGCATCACCCTTTCCTCTTCAAGAGAAAAATCAACGCAAGCTCAAGAAGTGGCAGGAAGAATTTCTGGCGCCGCTGCCGGGGAGGTTCTACATCGAGCCGACCAAGTACCTATCATAAACTCTCATCTCTTGCATTACATTATTTGCCATTTGCCTCTCAATTTCCTCTCCCCCACTTCTAAAACATTTTCAGAAAAACACAAATGTTTGCCTTTTTATTCACCTTCTTTCCTTTCGTCTTTTTATTTGCTTGTGTGCAAGATTGCTTGCTTTGTCACGATGTCTCAAGAAAATACCAAGTTGTGTGACTTTTCCAATACTAATAATAATGATTTTATTAGCCCTCTCATTGCTCCCACCACTAGTGCGGAATATTATGAAATTAATGCCGCTTTGTTGAATCTTGTTCTGAAAGAACAATTTTCTGGTAGTCCTAATGAAGATGTTGCATCCCATCTAAATATTTCCGTTGAGTTGTGTGATATGCAAAAGAAAAAATATGTGGATAATAATATTATTAATTTGAAGCTTTCTCTGTTCTCACTACGAGATCATGCTAAAACTTGGTTTTCATCTTTGCCTAAAAATAGTATTGATTCATGGAATAAGTGTAAAGATGCTTTTATTTCCATGTACTTTCCTCCCGCTAAGATCATCTCGCTGAGGAACGATATAATGAATTTTAAGCAACTTGATCATGAACATGTCGCACAATCTTGGGAGAGGATGAAAATGATGATAATAAATTGCCCTACAAATTGATGGTTTAAGTTTATGGATGATCATACAATTTCTTTTATGCCGGATTGAATTTTGCATCTAGAAATCTTTTAGATTCCGGCGTGGGAGGTACTTTTATGAAAATCACATTAGGAGAAGCTACTAACTCCTAGATAATATTAAGGCAAATTACTCTCAATGGCATATCAAAATATCTTCTACTAGTAAAAAAAGTGCATGTGATTGAAGAAATTTATACTTTGAGTGGAAAGATGGGCGAACTTATGAAATTGATAGCTAGTAAGAGTGCTCCTATTGATCCTAATGATATGCCTTTGTGATGCAGAGCATCCTATGGACATCACCATGTCAAGAGTCCGTTTGGCAATTGACACATGCCACGTCTACTTCACATACATAAAGGTGAATCATCTCCTTTACACGTGTTCACTTGTGCCCTTTGAGGATGGTATACTACTTGACCCCTCTCTCATGTGCATACATAGGCGCCAACGGAGCTACACATTCATCGAGGAGGAGTCCAAGCTCAAGAGTGCATGTACACCATCAACAAGGAGAAGGCATGGAAGAAGGAGTCCAACAACAAGAAGGATGCAGACGTGCCTAGGCGACCTCGTGCGCATGGGCTTCTAGAACACCGTGCCCACGGGACCCTACGCTGAAGCACCTGGGAACCCTGTGCGCACGGGCATGTACCGTGCCCACGGGACCCCCGTGCACACGAGCCTCACTTACCCCATGCAAAAGGGCTCTATAGGATGGCCGCTAGATACCCCGTGCGCACGGGCCCCACTTACCCCGTGCACACGGGGCTGCTTGTGTGCAACTGCGAGCTTTGCCCATGTAATGCCCATTTTTCCCCTCGAGGGAGTCCTGGATTAGGGGGTCTCCGGACAGCCGGACTATATCCTTTGGCCGGACTGTTGGACTATGAAGATACAAGATTGAAGACTTCGTCTCATGTCCGGATGGGACTCTACTTGGCGTGGAAGGCAAGCTAGGCAATACGGATATGGATATCTGCTCCTTTGTAACCGACCTTGTGTAACCCTAACCCTCTCCGGTGTCTATATAAACCGAATGGTTTTAGTCTGTAGGACAACAACGACAACATACAATCATACCATAGGCTAGCTTCTAGGGTTTAGCCTCTCTGATCTCGTGGTAGATCTACTCTTGTACTACCCATATCATCAATATCAATCAAGCAGGACGTAGGGTTTTACCTCCATCAAGAGGGCCCGAACCTGGGTAAAACATCGTGTCCCCAGCCTCCTGTTACCATCCGGCCTAGACGCACAGTTCGGGACCCCCTACCCGAGATCCGCCGGTTTTGACACCGACATTGGTGCTTTCATTGAGAGTTCCTCTGTGTCGTCACCGTTAGGCTTGATGGCTCCTACTATCATCGATAGCGATGCGGTCCAGGGCGAGACTTTTCTCCCCGGACAGATCTTCGTATTCGGCGGCTTTGCACTACGGGCTAATTCGCTTGGCCATCTGGAGCAGATTGAAAGCTACGCCCCTGGCCGTCAAGTCAGATTTGGAAGTTTGAACTACACGGCCAATATCCGCGGAGACTTGATTTTCGACGGATTTGAGCCACAGCCGGGCGCGCCGCACTGTCACGACGGGTATGACCTAGCTCTGCCGCCGAACAGTACCCTATAGGCCGCGCCCGCATCAGCTCCGACCCTTAGCCCGGAGCCAACTGCTCTAATCGTGGACGGGTGGCTAGACACCGCCTCAGGGGATGCAGTCTCAACGGCGATCGAGCCAAACACCAGCCTAATCCTCTGCGAAGCCTGTGACTCCAAGGTGCCGGACTCTTTTCCGGACTCCGAACCGTCCGCGCCCCTGCCAATCGAATCCGATTGGGCGCCGATCATGGAATTCACCGCCGTGGATATCTTTTAGCACTCGCCCTTCGACGACATTCTGAATTCACTAAGGTCTCTCTCTTTGTCAGGAGAGCCCTGGCCGGACTATGGCCAACAGGATTGGGATGCGGACGATGAAGAAATTCGACGCCCACTCACCACCCACTTCGTAGCCACTGTCGATGATTTAACCGACATGCTCGACTTTGACTCCGAAGACATCGACGGTATAGACGACGATGTAGGAGACGAACATGAACCAGTGCCTATAGGGCACTGGAAAGCCACCTCGTAATATGACATATACATGGTGGATACACCCAACGAAGGCAATGGTGACGAGATAGCGGAGGATGACCCCTCCAAGAAGCAACCCAAGCACCGACGTCAGCGGCGCTGCTCTAAGTCCCGCCAAAGCAAAAGTGGTGATACCGGCACAGGAGATAATAACACTCCCGATAGTGCCGAAGACAACAACAATCCCCTCCAACAAGATTTAGATTAGGAGGATTAAGGAGCCAGCTCTCCTAAGAGAGCGGCAGACGGAGAGGAGGAGGATGACAATTACATGCCCCCCTCCAAAGACGAGGTAAGCCTCGGCGATAGTGAATTCGCCGTACCAGAGGATCCCGTCGAACAAGAGCGCTTCAAGCACCGGCTTATGGCCACAGCAAATAGCCTGAAGAAAAAGCAGCAGCAGCTTCAAGCTGATCAAGATCTGCTAGCTGACAGATGGACTGAAGTCCTCGCGGCCGAGGAATATAAACTCGAGCACCCCTCCAAGAATTACCCAAAGTGCAGGTTACTACCCCGACTGGAGGAAGAAGCGTATGATATGGCTGATCGGCCACCTCGTGGCCGCGATAGAGAGGCACTCCAGCCAAAAGCTCAGCCTCCACCCCGATGCCATTCAAATAAAAAGACATGGGGAGATACGCCATACCTGCGAGACATATTGGAGGACAAAGCAAAGCATGCAAGATCGATCTACGGATCACGAGGGCGCACCACTCTGCGAGACGATAAACGTCAGATACAGTAAAAGCAAATCCGGCCGGGCCAAACACAGCGGGCGAGACCCATTCGAGCTGCATCGCGATATAGCCCAATATAGAGGCGCCGCACACCCCTTATGCTTCACATACAAAGTAATGGAACATCAATTCCCAGAAGGTTTCAAACCTGTAAATATTGAATCATACGACAGCACAATAGATCCCGCAGTATGGATCAAGGATTTCCTCCTCCACATCCACATGGCCCGAGTGATGACTTACACGCCATCAAATACCTCCCACTAAAGCTCAAAGGACCAGCGCGGCATTGGCTTAACAGCTTGCCAGCGGACTCCATTAGCTGTTGGGAAGATCTAGATGCCGCATTCCTCGACAACTTTCAGGGCACTTATGTGCGACCACCAGACGCCGATGACTTTAGCCACATAATTCAGCAGCCAGAAGAGTCGGCTAGGCAATTCTGGACTCGGCTCCTTACAAAGAAAAATCAGATCGTCGACTTTCTGGATGCAGAGGCCTTAGCGGCTTTCAAACACAACATCCGAGATGAGTGGCTAGCCCGGCACCTTGGTCAGGAAAAGCCAAAATCTATGGCAGCTCTCATGACGCTCATGACCCGCTTTTGCGCGGGAGAAGACAGCTGGCTGGCTTGCAGTAATAACATATCAAAGAACCATGGTACCCCGGATACCAAGGACGGCAATAGCAGGTCACGTCGCAACAAACATAAGCGCCATATTAACAGCGAAAATACCGAGGATACGGTAGTCAATGCCGGATTCAAAGGCTCTAAACCAGGTCAGCGGAAAAAGCCATTCAAACAAAGTACGCCGGGTCCGTCCAGCTTGGACCGTATACTCGATCGCTCGTGTCAAATACACGGAACCCCAGACAAGCCAGCCAATCACACCAACAGGGGTTTTTGGGTGTTCAAGCAGGCCGGCAAGTTAATTGCCGAAAACAAGGACAAGGGGCCACATAGCGATGACGAGGAGGAGCCCCAGAAGCCGCACACCGGAGGGCAGAAGAGGTTTCCCCCATAAGTGCAGACGGTGAAGATGATATACGCGACCCACATCCCCAAGAGGGAGCGGAAGCGTGCGCTCAGGGACGTATATGCGTTGGAGCCAGTCGCCCCAAAGTTCAACCCTTGGTCCTCCCGTCTGATCACCTTCGATCGCAGGGACCACCCCACTAGTATCCGTCATGGCGGATTTGCCACACTGGTCCTAGACCCAATCATTGACGGATTCCACCTCACTCGAGTCCTTATCGATGGCGGCAACAGCCTGAACTTGCTTTATCAGGACACAGTATGCAAAATGGGTATAGACCCCTCAAGGATCAAACCCACAAAAACGACCTTTAAAGGCGTCATTCCAGGTGTGGAGTCCCATTGCACAGGCTCAATTACACTGGAAGTGGTCTTCGGATCCCCGGATAATATCCGAAGCGAAGAGTTAATCTTCGATATAGTCCCGTTCCGCAGTGGTTATCACACGCTGCTCGGGCGAACCGCATTTGCTAGATTCAATGCGGTACCGCATTATGCATACCTCAAGCTCAAGATGCTAGGACTCGCGAAGTTATTACAGTCAATGGAAACATAGAGCGCTCTCTCCGAACAGAGGAGCACACCGCGGCCCTCGTAGCAGAAGCGCAAAGCAGCCTCTCAAGGCAATCAACTAGTTCGGCGCTTCAAAGCCCGGACACCTTCAAGAGCGCTCGGGGCAATCGGCAAATAGACCGCCTGGCGCGATTTGAGCTTGCGTAGCAATACGGCGGCCACCCCAATCCCAACCCAACGGCGAAACTCGTGCCGCGCGTACATAATTACGCATTAAAAATACCATGGGCACTGATGGGGAGGGGGGCACAACTGCGGCACGCCCCAGGACGCGGCTTAAACCGCACTAGGGGCTTCCCGTTTGGTTATTTTCCTTTTTTTCCAGGATCTTAATCTCTGGAAACACTGTCCGATAGCACTATTGCCGAACACATGATGCAGCAACCAAGGAGGTAGACAACTACGTCATACCACGGAATTCCCAGGTGGATTACAGTAATGAGCGAAATATTCGATTTAATATCATTCCACAGCTTGCCCTTGGAAGGGACATAGTCCTACTCTTTGCTTATCGCACTATCTGTATCACTCTGCTTTAACGCAATTTTTTCGAATAAACAATGCATGACATTACGACTATTATTGTATTCTTGTTATATATATATATATATATATATATATATATGTGTGTGTGTGTGTGTGTGTGTGTGTGTGTGTGTGCATTAACGACGCGTTGCAACCGTACACTTTGGTACGACCAATACACCAGGGGCTTACGTACCCCACAATGCAGTGTGAAAAGTCCGAACACTTTCACAAGTGCGGCACCCCGAACTTATAGCATTATATGCATCAGCTCCGAATCATGTCTTTGGTCAAATGTTGGGTTTGCCCGGCTCCTATGTTTTGGTACCTTACGTTCCGGTCTATCGGCTAAGGCAGCGCTAGGAGAACTACTACGATTGTGCCCCGGTTCTGCTGGGTTCAGCACCTCAGTAGAGAAAGCTAAAACTGACTGTCATGATAAGGCGAGAGACTGGTCGCTGTTCGGCGAGGTTTTCAAGTCCCTAAAGACTTATGCCGCTTAGAGCAAGGGGCCGGCCCTGTCTGGCTTAAAGGCGTGTATCGTGCCCCGAATTCGGCCTTTCGAATACCAGGGGCTTCGCCGAAATTTAAAATTATAGAATTCTATGGCTAAGTGAGAGTGATAAAGCATTATTAGTCCGATTGCCTTGTTTGCTGTGCTGAGCACCTCCTTCGAAGGACCCAAACATGGGAACAAGAGTGCTCAGGTTTATCCCGAACACCCCAGCACTCGTGGCATGGGGGCAGAAGCCAAGGACTAGCCATCTCTCAGATTGGATAAACAGCCAAACATAAGGTAATATTTTAAATTCAAACAAGTGTTGCATAGCGCATATGAAACAAGTTTTCATAAATATAGGATAAAACGAGCAAGTCTCATTCAAATATTACATCTTTTGAACACTCGTCCGCGATGAGACGGGCACCCGGCAAAACACCCTCGTAGTACATCTCAGGGTGGCGGTGCTCCTTGCCCTTCGGCGGCCCCTCCTTGATCAGCTTCATGGCGTCTAGCTTGACCCACTGCAATTTCACACGGGCGAAAGCCCGGCGTGCACCTTCAATGCAGACAGATCGCTTGACGACCTCCAACCGTGGGCAGGCATCCACAAGCCGCCTCACCAGGCCGAAGAAGCTGTTTGGAAGGGCGTCGCCAGGCCACAGCCGGACTATAAAGCTCTTCATGGCCCGATTGGCCGCCTTATGTAGCTCGACCATCTGCTTCAGCTGGTCGCTCATTGGCACCGGATGTTTGGCCTCAGCATACTAAGACCAGAACAGCTTCTCCGTTGAGCATCCATCCTCGGCCTGGTAAAATTGCGCGGCATCGGACACGCTGCGGGGCAAATCTGCGAATGCTCCTGGAGAGCTCCGGATTCGGGTAAGTAATCGATAATTTACTTTTACATGCTTGCTTTGCATATAGAAAGCCTTACCCGCCGCTATCTTCTTCATCGCGTCGATCTCTTGGAGAGCCTTTTGGGCTTCGGCCTTGGCACTTTTTGCGCTCTCGAGGGCCGCGGCAAGCTCAGACTCCCGTGTCTTTGACTCAAGCTCCAATGCCTCGTGCTTCGCCATGAGAGCCTGGAGCTCATGCTGCACCTCGCCCACCCGAGCCTCGTGCTTCTCTTGCCCGACGCGCTCCTTGGCCGCTTTATCTTCGGCCTTGGTTAGCGCTTGCTTCAGGGTCGCCACCTCGGTCGTGGCCCCTGGCAAATATATGATGATCCTGTCATTTTGCAATCGCATCTTCTTTTATATATACATATCTATAGATAGGGTATTACTTACCCTTGTTCTCCTCGAGCTGCCTCTTGGCAAGGCCGAGCTCTTTTTTGGACCCCTCGAGGTCCTGCTTCAGTACGGCGACCTCCGCAGTCAATGCGACGGACGCCAGCAGCGAAGCCTGCATATGCATATTGACATACTTATATTAGACTCCTGCGATATGATTTGATCCTCTGTTCGGCTTTTCTTTGTGAACACCGAACAAAGCATCAGGGGCTACTGTCTATGCGGTAATATTTCTACTACATTTTAAAACACTTACCTCAAAGCCTGTTAGAAGGCTGGCACAGGCTTCAGTCAATCTGCTCTTGGTGGACTGAACCTTCTGGATCACCGCACTCATGATTGTGCGGTGCTCCTCGTCGATGGAAGTGCTGCGAAGCGCTTCCAGCAGATTGTCCAGCGCCTCTGGATGGACAGAGGTCACCGGCACAGGGTCTTGCCCCTCTTAGAAGGAGGCCGCCTGCCCGAGCCCGGAACCACTGGAGGGTCCGGCGTGGTGTTCGGCTGAGGGCCGAACTCGGAGCTCTCAGGGGCCCGTCCCCTCGGCCCCGGGAGTCTGGAAGGTCGCCTTGAGGCGCCTCCAGGACTGTCTCCCCTCGACCCGGTGCCCCTTGAGACAACACCTCGGCGTTGTCAGCAGGATGAGGGGAGGTGGCGGTCGGGACTGGATCGCTATCCATGTCCGACGAGCCCAGGGAGCCGTCCGATGATACATCGATGCTGGTTCGCGGCGGCCTGCATAATCATGTTCGGCGTTAGGGAAAGCAGTGCGACAAAGGAATGCTACGAGTTACTCTGGTATCCGAATGCTTACGATCTCCCCAGGGGCTTGGCCTTGGGCAACCACTCGTCTTCGCCTTCGTCGGCGGCGGTGGAACTCTGGAAGGAGAGTCCTTCCCTTCTTGGACCCTTCGGCCTCCCCAGTTGGGGCGGCCTTCCTTTTCTTGTCTCCCCCGCCTGGAGGGGGAGCATCTTCTTCCTCCTCCTCATCTTCGGGGGAAGAGTGTGCCGCAGAGTTATCGGACGATGAGTCTGATAACACCTGGCGCCGGGAACTCTTTCAGGTTCCGTTGGCCTTCTTGGTCTTCTCCGGCACCTTGTAAGGAGCCGGAGCCAGCATCTCCGTCAGGAGAGCGCCCGCAGTGTCTTCGGGCAAAGGGGTCGGACAGTTAATCTGCCCCGACATCTCCACCCAGTCCTATCAAGGGCATGGAGATCAGACGTCGCGCATAATTAAGCTAGGGAAAATAAATGTCCCACATGACGTATTGAACTCACTGAACGCGCTAGGTGCTTTGCACTTAGTCCGTGGTCCTTGACGAGAGAAGGGGGGACCTCGGCGCCCTTGAACAACACCTTCCAGACGTCCTTGTGCGTCGTATCGAAGAGCTCGCTCAGAGTCTGGTGCTGGGCCGGGTCGAACTCCCACAAGGTAAAATCCCGTTGTTGACATGGGAGGATCCGGCGGATGAGCATAACTTGGACTATGTTGACAAGCTTGAGCTTCTTGCTCGCCATGCTCCGGATACATTTCTGGAGTCCATCCAGCTCCACCGATGAACCCCACGACAAGCCCTTCTCTTTCCAGGAAGTGAGTCGTGTTGGGAATCCGGATCGAAACTCAGGGGCTGCCGCCCATTTGGCATCACGCGGCTCGGTGATGTAGAACCACGCCGATTGCCATCCCTTTATTGTCTCCACGAAGGAGCCGTCGAGCCATATGACGTTGGGCATCTTGCCCACCATGGCTCCGCTGCATTCTGCTTGTTGGCCTCGTACTACCTTCGGCTTGGTATTGAAGGTCTTTAACCACAGGCCGAAGTGGGGCCGGATGCGGAGGAAAGCCTCACACACGACGATGAACGCCGAAATGTTGAGGATGAAGTTCGGGGCCAAATCATGAAAGTCCAGCCCGTAGTAGAATATGAGACCACGGACGAATGGATGGAGGGGAAACCCTAGTCCATGGAAGAAGTGGTGAAGGAAAACTACCCTCTCGTGAGGTTCCAGGGTAGGGATGATCTGCCCCGCAGCGGGCAGCCGATGCGCGATGTTCGCGGCGAAGTATCCGGCTCCGCGCATTTTCTTGATGTCTCCCTCCATGACGGAGGAGACCATCCACCTGCCTCCCGCTCCAGACATGGTTGGAGAAGGTTGAGGTGGGAAGAGCGTACTTGGGCGCTAGAGTTCGAGTGTGCGAAAACGGATGAGCAAATGAGGAAGAAGGCGTGGATAGAAAGGTGAATCCTTATCCCTTTATATGGGCGGACGAAGCTAAGCATCTCCACTTGCCTGGTAAAACTCGCTTATCCCCCAAGCGCCGTAATTGATGGCGCGGTTGGGTTACCCACGCCCGTATTGATGAGAATCCCATAATAAGGGGACATGATCTCTGCGTTGACAAGACGTGTCAAAAAACTGCCTCGCGTTATGTGCGGGGCTGGTTAAAGGAAACGGTTCGAATAATCACCGGGCCATGACATAACGTCATGCTGCCAAAACAAGCCAGCAAATTAGATCTGCGAAAATATTATTCTCTCTACGGTGGAATGTGGAACTTATTTTGCAGGGTCGGACACTATCCTCGTATTCAAATTCTTCTGTGATGTATTCGGAGAAGGAACCTACCTTGCAATGCCGAAGACAATACCGCGCGCCGGACTCATCGTCATTGAAGCCTGGTTCTGGGGCTACTGAGGGAGTCCTGGATTAGGGGGTCTCCGGACAGCCAGACTATATCCTTTGGCCGAACTGTTGGACTATGAAGATACAAGATTGAAGACTTCGTCTCATGTCCGGATGGGACTCTACTTGGCGTGGAAGGCAAGCTAGGCAATACGGATATGGATATCTCCTCCTTTGTAACCGACCTTGTGTAACCCTAACCCTCTCCGGTGTCTATATAAACCGAAGGGTTTTAGTCCACAGGACAACAACGACAACATACAATCATACCATAGGCTAGCTTCTAGGGTTTAGCCTCTTTGATCTCGTGGTAGATCTACTCTTGTACTACCCATATCATCAATATCAATCAAGCAGGACGTAGGGTTTTACCTCCATCAAGAGGGCCTGAACCTAGGTAAAACATCGTGTCCCCTGCCTCCTGTTACCATCCGGCCTAGACGCGCAGTTCGGGACCCCCTACCCGAGATCCGCCGGTTTTGACACCGACACCCCTGCTTACCCCTTCATCTCCTAGGACTATATCTACTCCACCTCCTCCTCCATTTAGACTTTGCTAAGAATAGATCTAGACATTAGTGAAGGAAATATGCCCTGGAGGCAATAATAAAGTTGTTATATATATTTCCTTATATCATGATAAATGTTTATTATTCATGCTAGAATTGTATTAACGGGAAACTTAGTACATGTGTGAATACATACACAAACAGAGTGTCACTAGTTTGCCTCTACTTGACTAGCTCGTTGAATCAATGATGGTTATGTTTCCTAACCATAGACATGAGTTGTCATTTGATTATCGGGTTCTAATCATTAGAGAATGATGTGATTGTCATGACCCGTCCGTTAGCTTAGCACGATGATCGTTTAGTTTGTTGATATTGCTTTCTTCATGACCTATACATGTTCCTATGACTATGAGATTATGTAACTCCCGAGTAATGGAGGAACACTTTGTGTGCTACCAAATGTCACAACGTAACTGGGTGATTATAAAGGTGATCTACAGGTGTCTCCGATGGTATTTGTTGAGTTGGCATAGATCGAGATTAGGATTTATCACTCCGATTGTCGGAGAAGTATCTTTGGGCCCTCTCGGTAATGCAGATCACTATAAGCCTTGCAAGCAATGTAACTAATGAGTTAGTTGCGGGATGACGCATTACAGAATGAGTAAAGAGACTTGCCGGTAACGAGATTGAACTAGGTATTGAGATACCGATGATCGAATCTCGGGCAAGTAACATACCGATGACAACGGGAACAACGTATACCATTACGCGTTTTGACCGATAAAGATATTCGTAGAATATGTAGGAACCAATATGAGCATCCAGGTTCCGCTATTGGTTATTGACCGGAGACGTGTCTCGCTCATGTCTACATAGTTCTTGAACCCGTAGGGTCCGCATGCTTAACGTTCGGTAACGATCGGTATTATGAGTTTATGTGTTTTGATGTACCGAAGGTAGTTTGGAGTCTCGGATATGATCACGGATATGACGAGGAGCCTCGAAATGGTCGAGACATAAAGATCGATATATTGGAAGCCTATATTTGGACATCGAATAGTTCCGGTCGAAATCGGGATTTTACCGGAGTACCAGGAGGTTACCGGAACCCCCCGGTAAATGTATGGGCCTTATTGGGCCATAGTGGAGAGAGAGAGAGAGGAGACCAGGGCAGGCCGTGCGCCCCCTCTCAGTCTGGTCCAAATTGGACTAGGAGGTGGGGTGGCGCCCCCCTTTCCTTCCTGCCTCTCTCCCCCTTCCTTCTCTCCTAGTCCAACTAGGGAAGGATGGGGGGATCCTTCTCCTGGTGGGAGTAGGACTCCTCTAGGGCGCGCCATAGGAGGGCCGGCCCTCCCCTCCTCCACTCCTTTATATGCGTTGCCAGGGTGCACCCCTAGACACACAAGTTGATCATTGATCTTTTAGCAGTGTGCGGTGCCCCTCTCCAGCATAATCCACCACGGTCATATCGTAGCGGTGCTTAGGCGAAGCCCTGCATCGATAGCTTCATCAACACCATCATCACGCCATCATGCTGACGGAACTCTCCCTCGAAGCTCTACTAGACCGTGAGTTCGTGGGACATCACCGAGCTAAACGTGCACAGATCATGGAGGTGCCATACATTCGGTACTAGGGTCGGTCGATCGTGAAGACGTACGACTACATCAACCGCGTTTTCATAACGCTTCCGTTTACGATCTAGGAGGGTACGTGGACGACACTCTCCCCTCTCGTTGCTATGCATCACCATGATTTTGCGTGTGCGTAGGAAAATTTTGAAATTACTGCGTTCCCCAACAGTGGCATCCGAGCCAGGTTTATGCGTAGATGTTATATGCACGAGTAGAACACAAAGGAGTTGTGGGCGTGGGTATATACATATTTCTTGCCGTCACTAGTTGATTCTTGATTTAGCGGCATTGTTGGATGAAGCGGCCCAGACCGACATTATGCAAGACTGGTTCTAGCAACGTGCTTCGCACACAGGTGGCTAGTGGGTGTCTGTTTCTCCAGCTTTAGTTGAATCGAATTCAATGAACATGATTCTTTCTAAAGATCAAAAAGCAATCACTATACCGTGTTGTGGTTTTTGATGCGTAGGTAAGAACGGTTCTTGCTCAGCCCGTAGCAGCCATGTAAAACTTGCAACAACAGGGTATAGGACGTCTAACTTGTTTTTGCAGGGCATGTTGTGATGTGATATGGTCAAGACATGATGCTAAATTTTATTGTATGAGATGATCATGTTTTGTAACACAGTTATCGACAACTGACAGGAGCCATATGGTTGTCGCTTTATTGTATGAAATGCAATCGCCATGTAATTGCTTTACTTTATCACTAAGCGGTAGCAATAGTTGTGGAGGAAATAGTTGGCGTGACGACAACGATGCTTCTATGGAGATCAAGGTGTCAAGCCGGTGACGATGGTGATCATGACATTGCTTTGGAGATGGAGATCATAGGCACAAGATGATGATGGCCATATCATATCACTTATATTGATTGCATGTGATGTTTATCTTTTATGCATCTTATTTTGCTAGCTCGACGATAGCATTATAAGATGATCTCTCACTAAATTTCAAGGTATAAGTGTTCTCCCTGAGTATGCACCGTTGCGAAAGTTCGTCGTGCCGAGACACCACGTGATGATCGGGTGTGATAAGCTCTACGTTCACATACAATGTGTGCAAGCCAGTTTTGCACACGCAGAATACTCGGGTTAAACTTGACGAGCCTAGCATATGCAGATATGGCCTTAGAACACTGGAGACCGAAAGGTCGAGCGTGAATCATATAATAGATATGATCAACATAGTGATGTTCACCATTGAAAACTACTCCATCTTACGTGATGATCGAACATGGTTTTGTTGATGTGGATCACATGATCACTTAGATGATTAGAGGCATGTCTATCTAAGTGGGAGTTCTTAAGTAATTTGATTAATTGAACTTTAATTTATCATGAACTTAGTACCTGATAGTATATTGCATGTCTATGTTGTTGTAGATATATGGCCCGTGTTGTTGTTCCATTGAATTTTAATGCATTCCTAGATAAAGATAAGTTGAAAGATGATGGTAGCAACTACACGGATTGGGTCCGTAACTTGAGGGTTATCCTCATTGCTACACAGAAGAATTACATCCTGGAAGCACCGCTAGGTGTACCACTCGCGCCGGCAACTGCAGACATTGTGAATGCCTGGCAGTCGCGTGTTGATGACTACTTGATAGTTCAGTGTGCCATGCTATACGGCTTAGAACCGGGACTTCAACGATATTTTGAACATCATGAAGCATATGAGATGTTCCAGGAGTTGAAGTTAATATTTCAAGCAAATGCACAGATTGAGAGATATGAAGTCTCCAATAAGTTCTACAGCTGCAAGATGGAGGAGAATAGTTCTGTCAATGAACATATACTCAGAATGTCTGGGTACCACAACCACTTGACTCAACTGGGAGTTAATCTTCCTGATGATAGTGTCATTGACAGAGTTCTTCAATCACTTCCACCAAGCTACAAGAGCTTTGTGATGAACTATAATATGCAAGGGATGGATAAGACGATTCCCGAGCTCTTAGCAATGCTAAAGGCTGCGGAGGTAGAAATCAAGAAGGAGCATCAAGTCTTGATTGTCAACAAGACCACCAGTTTCAAGAAAAAGGGTGAAGGCAAGAAGGGGAACTTCAATAAGAACGGCAAGCAAGTTGCCGCTCAAGTGAAGAAGCCCAAGTCTGGACCTAAGCCTGAGACTGAGTGCTTCTACTGCAAAGGGACTGGTCACTGGAAGCGGAACTGCCCCAAGTATTTGGCGGATAAGAAGGATGGCAAGGTGAACAAAGGTATATGTGATATACATGTTATTGATGTGTACCTTACTAATGCTCGCAGTAGTGCCTGGGTATTTGATACTGGTTCAGTTGCTAACATTTGCAACTCGAAACAAGGACTACGGATTAAGCGAAGATTGGCTAAGGACGAGGTGACGATGCACGTGGGAAATGGTTCCAAAGTCGATGTGATCGCGGTCGGCACGCTACCTCTACATCTACCTTCGGGTTTAGTTTTAGACCTAAATAATTGTTATTTGGCGACATCGTTGAGCATGAACATTATATCTGGATCTTGTTTGATGCGAGACGGTTATTCATTTAAATCTGAGAATAATGGTTGTTCTATTTATATGAGTAATATCTTTTATGGTCATGCACCCTTGAAGAGTGGTCTATTCTTGATCAATCTCAATAGTAGTGATACACATATTCATAATATTGAAGCCAAAAGATGCAGAGTTGATAATTATAGTGCAACTTATTTGTGGCACTGCCGTTTAGGTCATATTGGTGTAAAGCGCATGAAGAAACTCCATTCTGATGGACTTTTGGAATCACTTGATTATGAATCACTTGGTACTTGCGAACCATGCCTCATGGGCAAGATGACTAAAACACCATTCTCTGGAACAATGGAGCGAGCAACAGATTTATTGGAAATCATACATATTGATGTATGTGGTCCGATGAATATAGAGGCTCGCGATGGGTATTGTTATTTTTTCACCTTCACAGATGATTTGAGCAGATATGGGTATATCTAATTGATGAAACATAAGTCTAAAACATTTGAAAAGTTCAAAGAATTTCAGAGTGAAGTGGAAAATCATCATAACAAGAAAATAAAGTTTCTACGATCTGATCGTGGAGGAGAATATTTTAGTTACGAGTTTGGTCTTCATTTGAAACAATGCGGAATAGTTTCGCAACTCACGCCACCCGGAACACCACAGCGTAATGGTGTGTCTGAACGTCGTAATCATACTTTACTAGATATGGTGCGATCTATGATGTCTCTTTCTGATTTACCGCTATCGCTTTGGGGTTATGCTTTAGAGACGGCTGCATTCACATTAAATAAGGCACCATCTAAATCCGTTGAGACGACGCCTTATGAACTATGATTTGGCAAGAAACCAAAGTTGTCATTTCTTAAAGTTTGGGGTTGTGATTCTTATGTGAAAAAGCTTCAACCTGATAAGCTCGAACCCAAGTCGGAGAAATGTGTCTTCATAGGATACCCAAAAGAGACTATTGGGTAAACCTTCTATCGCAGATCTGAAGGCAAGAAATTCGTTGCTAAGAATGGATCCTTTCTTGAGAAGCAGTTTCTCTCGAAAGAAGTGAGTGGGTGGAAAGTATAACTTGACGAGGTAATTGTACCTTCTCCCTCATTGGAAAGTAGTTCATCACTGAAATTAGTTCCAGTGATTCCTACACCAGTAAGTGAGGAAGCTAATGATGATGATCATGAAACTTCTGATTAAGTTACTACCGAACCTCGTAGGTCAATCAGAGTAAGATCCGCACCAGAGTGGTACGGTAATCCTGTTCTGGAGGTCATGTTACTTGACCATGACGAACCTACGAACTATGAGGAAGCGATGATGAGCCCAGATTTTGCAAAATGGCTTGAGGCCATGAAATCTGAGATGGGATCCATGTATGAGAACAAAGTATGGACTTTGGTTGACTTGCCCGATGATCGGCAGGCCATCGTAAATGGATCTTCAAGAAGAAGACTGACACTGACGGTAATGTTACTGTCTACAGAGCTCGACTTGTTGCGAAAGGTTTTCGACAAGTTCAAGGTGTTGACTATGATGAGACCTTCTCACCTGTAGCAATGCTTAAGTCCGTCCGAATCATGTTAGCAGTTGCTGCATTTTATGATTATGAAATTCGGCAAATGGATGTAAAGACTGCATTCATGAATGGATTTCTGGAAGAAGAGTTGTATATGATGCAACCTAAAGGTTTTATTGATCCGAAGGGTGCTAACAAAGTGTGCAAGCTCCAGTGATCCATCTATGGACTGGTGCAAGCATCTCGGAGTTGGAATAAACATTTTCATAGTGTGATCAAAGCATATGGTTTTATACAGACTTTTGGAGAAGCCTGTATTTACAAGAAAGTGATTGGGAGCTCTGTAGCATTTCTAATATTATATGTGGATGACATATTGTTGATTGGAAATGATATAGAATTTCTGGATAGCATAAAAGGATACTTGAATAAGAGTTTTTCAATGAAATACCTCGGTGAAGCTGCTTATATATTGGGCATCAAGATCTATAGAGATAGATCAAGACGCTTAATTGGACTTTCACAGAGCACATACCTTGATAAAGTTTTGAAGAAGTACAAAATGGATCAAGAAAAGAAAGGGTTCTTTCCTGTGTTACAAGGTGTGAAGTTGAGTCAGACTCAATGCCCGACCGCTACAGAAGATAGAGAGAAAATGAAAGGTGTTCCCTATGCTTCATCCATAGCCTCCATCATGTATGCAATGGTGTGTACCAGACCTGATGTGTGCCTTGCTATAAGTTTAGCAGGGAGGTACCAAAGTTATCCAGGAGTGGATCACTGGACAACGGTCAAGAACATCCAGAAATACCTGAAAAGGACTAAGGATATGTTTCTCGTTTATGGTGGTGACAAAGAGCTCGTCATAAATGGTTACGTCGATGCAAGCTTTGGCATTGATCCGGATGACTCTAAATCAGAAACCGGATACATGTTTTTATTGAACCATGGAGATGTTAGTTGGTGCAGTTCCAAGCAGAGTGTCGTGGTGGGATCTATGTGTGAAGCGGAATAGATAGCTGCTTCGGAAGAAGCAAATGAAGGAGTCTAGATGAAGGAGTTCATATCCGATCTAGGTGTCATACCTAGTGCATCGGGTCCAATGAAAATCTTTTGTGACAATACTGGAGCAATTGCCTTGGTAAAGGAATCCAGATTTCACAAAAGAACCAAGCACATCAAGAGATGCTTCAATTCCATCCGCGATCAAGTCAAGGAGGGATACATAGAGATTTGCAAGATACATACGGATCTGAATGTTGCAGACACGTTGACTAAGCCCCTCTCACGAGCAAAACATGATCAACACCAAGACTCCATGGGTGTTAGAATCATTACAATGTAATCTAGATTATTGACTCTAGTGCAAGTGGGATACTGATGGAAATATGCCCTAGAGGCAATAATAAAGTTGTTATTTATATTTCCTTATATCATGATAAATGTTTATTATTCATGCTAGAATTGTATTAACCGAAAACTTAGTACATGTGTGAATACATACACAAACAGAGTGTCACTAGTTTGCCTCTACTTGACTAGCTCGTTAAATCAATGATGGTTATGTTTCCTAACCATAGACATGAGTTCTCATTTAATTAATGGGATCACATCATTATAGATTGATGTGATTGACTTGACCCATCTCGTTTAGTTTATTGCTATTGCTTTCTTCATGACTTATACATGTTCCTATGACTATGAGATTATGCAACTCCCAGGTACTGGAGGAACACTTTGTGTGCTACCAAACGTCATAACGTAACTGGGTGATTATAAAGGTGCTCTACAGGTGTCTCCCATGGTACTTGTTGAGTTTGCACAGATCGAGATTAGGATTTGTCACTCCGATTGTCGGAGAGGTATCTCTGGGCCCTCTCGGTAATGCACATCACTATAAGCCTTGCAAGCAATGTAACTAATGAGTTAGTTGCGGGATGATGCATTACAGAATGAGTAAAGAGACTTGCCGGTAACGAGATTGAACTAGGTATTGAGATACTGACGGTCCAATCTCGGGCAAGTAACATACCGATGACAAAGGGAACAACATATACCGTTATGCGGTTCGACCGATAAAGATCTTCATAGAATATGTAGGAACCAATATGAGCATCTAGGTTCCTCTATTGTTTATTGACCGGAGACGTGTCTCGGTCATGTCTACATAGTTCTCGAACCTGTAGGGTCCGCACGCTTAACGTTCGGTAATGATCGGTATTATGAGTTTATTTGTTTTGATGTACCGAAGGTAGTTTGGAGTCCCGGATATGATCACGGACATGACGAGAAGTCTCGAAATGGTCGAGACATAAAGATCGATATATTGGAAGCTTATATTTGGACATCGGAATAGTTCCGGGTGAAATCGGGATTTTATCGAAGTACCGAGAGGTTATCGGAACCCCCGGTAAATGTATGGGCCTTATTGGGCCATAGTGGAGAGAGAGAGAGAGGAGACCAGGGCAAGCCACACACCCCTCTCCCTCTGGTTCAAATTGGACTAGGAGGGGGGCGGCGCCCGCCTTTCCTTCCTCCCTCTCTCCCCTTTCCTTTTTTCCTAGTCCAACTAGGGAAGGGGGGGGGGTCCTACTCCCGGTGGGAGTAGGACTCCTCCAGGGCGCGCCATAGGAGGGCCGACCCTCCCCCCCTCCTCCACTCCTTTATATACGTGGCCAGGGGGCACTCCTAGACACACAAGTTGATAATTGATCTTTTAGCTGTGTGCGGTGCCCCCCTCCACCATAATCCACCTCGGTCATATTGTAGCGGTGCTTAGGTGAAGCCCTGCGTCGGTAGCTTCATCAACACCGTCATCACGCCGTCGTGCTGACGGAACTCTCCCTCGATGCTCTACTGGATCGTGAGTTTGTGGGACCTCACCGAGCTGAACGTGTGCAGATCATGGAGGTGCCGTACGTTCGGTACTAGGATCGGTCGATCATGAAGACGTACGACTACATCAACCGCGTTGTCATAACGCTTCCATTTACAATCTACAAGGGTACATGGACGACACTCTCCCCTCTTGTTGCTATGCATCACCATGATCTTGCGTGTGCGTAGGAAAAATTTGAAATTACCGCGTTCCCCAACAATTAGAGCTTAGCTCATGTACCTCCCCGTTTGGGATTCCTCCTCTTGAGAGAGAGAGAGAGAGAGAGGGAGACACTCCATCGGAGTTCAAGGCCTCCTTTGGAGAATATCCCTAGGGATTCAAGACCTCCTGATACGTCTCCAACGTATGTATAATTTATGAAGTATTCATGCCATGTTTACAACAATTTTATATGGTTTTGGTATGATTTGATTAGAACTAACCCGGACTGACGCTGTTTTGAGGAGAACTACCGTGGTGTCATTTTTTCTGCAGAAATAAAAGTTCTCGGAATGGGCTGAAAATTTCCCGTGATTTCTATGGACCAAAAGAGACCCTCGAGGCATCAGAGTTGGGCCGGAAGTGTCTCGAGGTGACAGCAATGTAGGGGCGCGCCCTACCCCTCGGGAGGGTGCTCCTGTCTTGCCGCTACCTCGTGGACCCCCTTGATGTGAGACCGATGCCAAAAATTCCTATAAATACTAAAAACCCCAGAAAGAAACCTAGATTAGAAGTTCTGCTGCCGCAAGCCTCTGTAGCCATGAAAAATCAATCTAGGCCATCTCCGGCACCATGCCGGAGGGGGCCATATCACCGGAGGCCATGGAGGAGGAAGCCAGAGAGGGCCATCATCACCATTGAGGCCAAGGACTAGAGGGAGAACCTCTCCCCATCTAGGGGAAGGCCATGGAGGAGGAAGCACAAGGGGGATACTCTCTCCCGGTGTCGCCGGAGTGCGACCGGGGGAATCATCGCCGCGGTGATCGTCTTCATCAACATCACCATCTTCATCACCTTCCTCATCTGTTTTCGGTGGTCCACTCTCCCGCACCCCGCTGTAATCCCCTACTTGAACAGGGTGCTTTATGCCACATATTATGATCCAATGATGTGTTGCCATCCTATGATGTTTTGAGTAGATTTATTTTATCTTTTGGGTTGATTGATGATCTAGATTGGTTTGAGTTGTATGTTTTTCTTTGGTGCTGTCCTATGGTGCCTTGCATGCCGCACACACGTGAACGATTCCCGTTGTAGGGTGTTGCAATGCATTCATGATTTGCTTATAGTGGTTTGCTAGAGTGACAGAAACTTAAACCCGAGTAAGGGGATTATTGCGTATGGGATAAAGGGGACTTTATACTTTAATGCTATGGTTGGGTTTTACCTTAATGATCTTTAGTAGTTGCGGATGCTTGCTAGAGTTCCAATCATAAGTGCACATGATCCCAGTAGAGAAAGTATGTTAGCTTATGCCTCTTCCTCATATAAAATTGCAATAGTGATTACCGATCTTGTTAACAATTGCCTAGGATAATTCCGCACACTGATCCATCATTATTCCACACTCGCTATTTGTAATATATTATAATATATTCTAACTTTATGTTAATAGCACCTATTTTTATATTTTAGTTCTCCGATATCATGCAAAGCTACCCTCTTCATACCCACAACGTAGTTTTATTTCTCATTTCTAGATGGAAGCAAACGTTCGGTGTACATAGAGTCGTATCAGCGGTAGATAGGACTTGAGAGAATATTGATCTTACCTTTAGCTCTTTGTGAGTTCAATACTCCATACTTATCACTTTCACATTTGGAAATTGCTACGGTGATTCCTCGCACTTGGGGATTATCACCTCCTTGTGGGAAGGATCAATCTAGATCATCAAGACCTCATCTCCTTAATTTGAGATGAAATTTACCATGTATCTTGTTTCCCTTTGATTATTCTTGTACCTTGTGAATTTCATGTGTTTGTTGGTCTAGTGGATGTGTGATTGGACTTGTTCTTGAGTGTTCCTCTTGTGATTTCCCTTTGTGGTCTTCGTGGGATTTCCCCTCCAATTCATGAAAGATCTCCACTTAGTGTTCCACCCTACAACATCTTGGTATCTAGAGCCACATAGATCATGAATTTGGAGTCTTCCCCACCATTTTCTAGCCTAATTTTGTTTGTTTTTGTCCCAATTCAAAAATTCCCACAAAAGAGCCATGCCATTTTTTTGTGATTTGATGTTTATTGTGAGATTTTATTGATTTTAATCCATGGATCTGGTGTTTAGCAAGTAGATCCACCTTCTATTGCATCCACATAGCCTAATTTTTCTTTATCCAATTCAAATCTGACCTAGAAATCGCGAAATTTTCGCCCACCCGTGCCCACAGGCCCCAGATACCGTGTGCACGGCCCCTGAAACGTCCCTAAAGACCCTGTGTCCATGGCCTTGTACCGTGTGCACGGGACCCCGTGTCCATGGGACTTTGATCCCGTGCGCACGCCCCCTACAGACCAGCAATAACCACTTTACGTTTTTGCCCATATCTTCCACTCCCGAACTCCGATTTAGGTGTTCTTTGGCTCGTTGGAAAGCTAGCAACGTGCCCGAGCTGCTCATCTTGGTTTTACCACCATTTGAATCCATAAAATTTTGCCCATTTTTGCATCTTTTGCATAGGCCCTCCTCCATAACTTCCGCACCACCACATGCAACTTCCGCAAACCAACCAATTTTGGTTCCTATTGCATTTGTGGTTGTTTGAGTTCTGATTTAAGTCTCATAAGGTGTTTCGGCTACATAGGGACGGTTACATCCTCATCCACCACCGGTGACTTGTATCGCTCCATCAACTACATCCACCACGAGATTCCACATCGATGACGACCATCCATCCTTTTAGACCATCTTCAACCGGAAGCAAGGCCGGTTACCCCCAACTTCGTGAAAGGTTAAGTGTGACGAAGGTATACATTTTGTCATAAAATTTTCCTTCCTTGCCACTACATCTTGATAGCCCCACCATCTTTGTGATTACCTTCATACCTATTGAGACTAGCTATCCCAGTATTGTCGGGCTTCGGAAAAACTTGTGCACCATAGTGATACGATATCATATTATTGCATCCTTGGATATATCATATAGTGCAATTGCCTGATCCCGTGCATATCTTTTCATACTCGTCTCATGTTTGTGGTTGAGGCTCAATAAGAAAAGTCCAAAGGAAGAGAAGAGCCAAAAAAGAAAAAATCTTTTAAGCAAGAAAAGAAAGATCATAAGCTTATAAGCAAAAGAGTGTTGAGCATGAAAAGAGATACTTGTACATGAGGATACATGGAATAGGAAACATGTATTTAGCTTGCATACATATAGGGCGGTGCCAAGTGGTGAATCGTGCCCAATTGTGCAATCAAGCTAGTGTTCTCCTAGTGTTTGTGCAACACGAGCTTAGTCTTTGTTTGGCAATTTGTGTTGCTCATCCCTATAGTTGCAGGAGCACCATTATCCCACCGTGTTTGTTTCTTTATTTCCCTCCTCTATATTTTGACCACTTGCTTTGAATTTTGAGTCCTTTGGATTTATTTCAACATTTACAATATCTTGGACCTCAATTTGCATGAATTTGTGCCAGTTGTACTAACCAAGCCACTCGATAGCTTTACTTTGTATGTGTGAGTGAACAAGTTCTGTACCAATTCCACTATTCTTTCATTTCACATTGAGTGATACGAGATACATCCTCAACTTTGGGAAATGGTAGCTTGGTATTGTTTATCTTATTTCCTACTCACCTTTGCTTGAGTCTTGTGATGGATACGCAACACACATCATCTCCGGTCTACAACCACGATGACGACTTTGATGCCATGAAGAACTTTCGACACCAAGATGGACAAGCACATGGAGGAGCTCAAGGTCCTCATTAACAACCGCAAGCGGTCTTCCTCATCTTCGAGAAGATGCTCAAGCACAAAGACTCCCGACCTTCCATCTCCGGCAACTACACACAAGCATCGACATGGACAACACCATGAAGAGCACACTTCTGGATGAGAGTTGGCTTCTCTGCCACCCCCGCGCACATGGGCCAGTGACCCCCGTGCACATGAATTCCTATAGCCCCGTGCGCATGGGCTATACAAAATAGCGACATCGACCCCAAGGTTTCGGCTTCTACAACAACATTAGCATCTTCGCCAAGTGACTTCAAGGCATTTTTGCCTTCGGATGTACGACATCTTTGCCTACTCCATGAGCTCAAGTCCACTACTTCCACGAGCTACTTCGACTTCGCCAACGACATTGTGATTCCATTCTTTGGGACTCATGACCCGAAGAGTACCTCGAATGGAAGCGCAAGATGGATGACTTCCTCAAGCTACATCAAGTCCCTTTCGAAGATCAAGTGAAGTGTGCCACAAGAAACTTCCACGATTACGTGTTGATATGGTGGCTTCATAAACCTTCGACAAGCTTCCCCATCACTTTCCCCAAGATGAAGAAAGCGATGAGGCGAGAATTTGTGCCTTCCACCTACACGGAACATCTTCAACGCCAATTGGAGAACACCATACAAGGATCCAATTCCCTCGATGAGTACTTCAAGAACATGAAGAAAGCCTTGCAACGAGACGGTGTGGACGACCTCATTTGGATGAAGTTCTACTTCATGATGGGATTGAACAACAACATCGCCAAGACTATATTCACCAACAACTATGAGTCCCTCAATGACATGTACATTGGTGCTCTCAAGGCGGAGCAAGAACTCAAGAAGGCCAAGTCGACTCGACCCCAAGCACACTTCGTGACGACCACGCTCCAAGACGGCGAGCATGAGGCTAGTACCACCGAGATGTCCAAGCCCGACGAGCTCCAAGATAACATTCCCAAGTTCGACTCCATCACCATCCCTCTTTGTGGCATTGACGATGCCGGGTCTACTATGATTCTTTTTCAACACGGTGCAGCGACGAGTACGACTACATAGAAACTCAAGGACCAAGAGGCTTCGTCTAACCTAATTCGACCTCTATAAATTCTCAAATATTGGGAAACCAACAGAGAGCCACCTGAAACCCTTTCTTCGTCGCCGCAAGTTTCTTTTCTTCCGCGATCCCATCTGAAGGCCTTTTTCGGTACTCTGCCGAAAGGGGAATCGATCAAGGAGGGCTTCTACATCATCCTTGATACCTTCCGATGATGTGTGAGTAGTTCACCACAGACCTACGGGTCCATAGCTAGTAGCTAGATGGTTTCTTCTCTCTCTTTGATCTTCAATACAATGTTCTCCTCGATGTTTTTGGAGTTCTATTCGATGTAATCTTCTTTTGTGGTGTGTTTTTTGCGATCCGATGAATTGTGGGATTATGCTCTGAATATTCATGAGAAATAATTGAGTCTTTTTTGAACTTTATTTTGGATGATTGTTATAGCTTTGTATTTCTCTCCGATCTGTCCGTTTGGTTTGACTAACTACATTGATTTATCTTCAGTGGGAGAGGTGCTTTGTGATGGGTTCAATCTTGCAATGCTCTATATCCCAGTGACAAAAGAGGACAAGACACGTATTTGTATTGTTGCCATTAAGGGTAAAATGATGGGGTTTATTCATATTGATTGGTTTTACTTTTTCTACATCATGTCATATTGCTTAAGGCGTTACTCCATTTTTCATGAACTTAATACCATAGATGCATGTTGGATAGCGGTCAATCGGTGGAGTAATAGTAGTAGATGCAAACATCAGTCAGTCTACTTGTCTCGGACGTGATGCCTATATACACGATCATTGTCTTGGATGTCGATATAATCATGTGCTTTTCTACCAATTTCCTAACAGTAATTTATTCACCCATCGTATGTTATTTGTTCGAGAGAGAAGCCTCTAGTGAAAACTATGGCCCCTAGGTCTACTTTAATCATATTACAAAAACTAAAATTCCTTTTCTGTAATTTTATTTCATTTATTTTGTTTTGCAATTTATCCATCTACCTATACAAGATTTGATTATTGCAAGTTACGAGTTCAAGGGGATTGACAACACTTTTGCCCGTGTCGGGTGCAAGTATTTACTTTTGTGTGTGCAGGTGTTGTTCATGAGGCTTTGCGTGATTCTCCTATTGGTTTGATAAATCTTGGTTCTCACTGAGGGAAATACTTATCTCTACTGTACTGCATCTCCTCTCCTCTTCGGGGAAAATCCCAATGCAGCTCACAAATAGCATGTACTAAAGTGAAAAGGGAAGAGGGAGTGGATGCAACGACTCATGGCATGTGTTCTTGTGTCGGCGGCTTCGTAGAGAGACCAAAGCGGTCGGAAGGAGGGAGAGGAGGGATGGGAGCGAGTGGCGTAGCGGTCTACTGCCATGCTGCTCCAGCTCTACCACCTTAGCAGGCTCACTCATGGATGTGCCCTACCCTGCTGCTCGTCGACATCTAGTGGGGGACACGTCATGTGAGCTGGTGTGGTGCGTGGTTGGCTAGCATGAGCTTGGTGTGTCACAGTCGGTGCAGAAGCCGAACGCACATGAGGTGCTCGACGAAATCTTGCTGATACATCCTAGAGATTGATAGATGAGCTGGCAGTCAAATTTGGATGCTTGAGTCAAAACCGTGGACACGTCATCCAAATACCACTTTGTCTCTGGTTTCGGATGATACTTACCAACTTTGAGACACGAGGGACTAAATGTCACTCAAAAATCTCTGGGGACCTAATGTCTACGTTCAGTAAACTTAAGGGACCAAAAACATACTTTTCTTTTGTATTAATAATTTAGGTGTGGGAAACAATAAAAAGATGTATTTTTATGTATAAATATGTGGGGTTTATGTAAAACAAATGTGAAATGTTCTAACTACACAATTATGAATGCTTTTAGAAATGGTTTGAGTACTTTCAGAATTATTCAAAAGCACTACCATTGATGGACCAATTTAGAGAATATTTCAACAATTTTAGAAAATGTTTCATATAATTCGCCTAACTTCGTTGCATTTGGACTTTGTGTCATACATGCAACGGTTCATCTAGTTGATAGAAAAGGTTAGACAATCCACGCATACTTTGACAGTCCTAAATGGGCAATAAGTAGCATCAAAGTCCACAAACTTAAAGAAGTAAGTGCGACCTAGCTATGAAATTGATAGAGGGTGAACCTTTAGGGAACGTGTGACAGTGTGCGTGAATGTGTGAATACCGACCACGACAAGAGAACCAAACTCAAAGTAATCGGCCGATCTAAGATCATCTACAGTCGGGCGCCCCCATATGCTCGGGAGGACGGCCCGGCCGCCGACTGGTCACAAAATTCCGTCCCAGACGCGCTCCTCAAATCGACCGTATACGTCCTAGGTGACTGACACCCCTCGTATCTAGCCCAAATCTGTGGCGGGTACGGGGGGAGGCCGAAGAAGCACGCGCACATCCGCCACGTCGGATCCGATAGGCAGGACCCACCATAAAATGCACAAAATCCACCCCCTTTGATCTTGTCAGACTATCCATTTGCCTCTCCTTTCTTCTGCCTTGTTCTTCCAGGCCCTCCACTAGCTCCGCCGCCACCCTACCCCTCCCGCCGACCCGACCCCTCAGCACCGCCGCCACCACCACCACCACAAACCTCCTCCCTGACCGTCTCGCTGGTTTGGCCACCATCTCCACCTCGGCTGCAGCCGCAATATGTCCAATTATTCTCGGACCACAACTTTCCCTCTATGTGTTTGACAAATTGTCTGACTAGGTTTTTGTGATTCTTTAATAGAAAATGATGGACTCGGATGGTTTATCGGATGAGCAGTATGGAAACCCGGAGCTTGATGAGTTAATGAAAAAGGAATTCTTTGATTCATCTTCACTGGACGAAGAGGGCGAGATGTTGATAATCATGAGCATCCAACAGGAAATGTATAGGAGGCAGAGCACATTGTGAACTTCAAGGGTTCAATCAAAGGTAGAGGAGTTCTGAACCGGGATAGAGTCACTGGAGCAAAGCTGCTCTACAAGGACTACTTCCAACCTGCACCGACCTTCCTTGGTACATGGTTTCGTTGAAGCTTACATATGCGTAAACCCTCGTTCTTGCACACGGTAGAGGGAGTGGAAGCACATGATTCCTACTTCAATCTCACTAGGAATTGTTGCTGACAATTCTCATTTTCTACTAAGCAGAAGTGCACGGCTACTCTGAGGATGCTTGCACTAGGTACTGCCGTTGATGCCGCTGGTGAGATGGTCCAGATGGGGGACAGCACATGCCCGAAAACCACCATGAGATCTGCCTAAGCCGTGGTGCAGGTGTTTGAAGTAAAGTATCTAAGAGAACCAAATGTGCAAGATATAGAAAAGTTGATGGCTATTGGAGTGGCAAGATACTTTTCAGGTATGCTCAGTTCAACCGATTGAATGCATTGACAATGAAAGAACTGTCCCAAAGGTTTATGCGGGATGTACCAAGATCACACCAATGAGGCCACCATCATACTCGAAGCAATCGGATCAAAAGACTGGTGGATTTGGCATGCTTTCTTTGGCATGATTAATTCTCACAATGACATCAATGTGCTCTGGTGATCTCCCGTGTTTAGGAGACTTTGCAATGGGAAAACGCCGCTGTACAACTACACTCTCAACGGGCACCACTACAACAAGAGATACTACCTTGCAGATGGTATCTATCCTCGATTGAGTTAGGAAGGATGTGGACAGGGCATTCGGGGTGCTCCAAGCTCTATGGGGAATTTTTCATGGAGCTGCAATGATGCAGGTATCAGAGACTCTGTGGCAGCTGATGTGCGTCATTTTGCACAATATAATTGTCGAGGACGAGGGTCAAGGGGCAGCACGAGTGCATGATTTCGAGAAGCTTGGAGAACAAGTCCACATCTCGGCTCAAGATGCAAATGAAATTATGAATTTTCGGCAAATGCATGAGAATCTTCGAGATGAACAGGTGCACGTGCAGGTACTCAATAATCTTGTAGAGAATATGTAGATCCACAATGAAAACGAAGGAGTTTATTATTTGAATTGTGCACTTCAAATAAATTTTATGTTTGAACTATGTATTTCATGTATGAACTATGTTTGAATTGTGGAACTACTTAAATTCTCTTGTGATATTCAGGTGTATTTCGAAAGTGCATGCCTTTGCATGGATTTGATAGTTTGATTTGAGGAGTGTGGCTTCCCGGCAACACATAGGAAGGGCCGTCTGACGCTGTCTATTGCCGCGTCTGGACATGTCCGTGGACGTTTAGGGTCGGATTTGCCCGGCCGTAGATGCTCTAAAACCCAGCCACACTCGATCCGTATGACGCCAGTCATGCTGCAGCTGCAGCTGCAGGCCGTCAACATATAAATACTACATTGGACCGTTGGTTGCTGGCAAGAGCAATGCACGGCATTCACCACACCGTGGCGTTCCTTCTGTTTTAAACCAAATGGGCACATGAACATTCATGAGGATCGATGTCTGGCAATAACAGATTAATGAAATAGTAAGCAAAAGACAATAGCAACGGATGAACTCTAGGTTGTATTATGTGAAACAACCGTGTACCAAATTCCAATTAGAAAATCTGCCGGCCAGCCTTCTTGGGAGGATGTCCTCGCAGGCCATTTCAGGACAAATCCTCAAACTCTACAAAAATGGAAGGTTCTGCCTATAAACATCGCACCGATCGACCGGCGACCACAACCTGTCCGGTCACAGAATTACATCGGAGCTGCTATCACAAAATGAAGCTTTCCGTGGCAACCGTCGCTTCCCTAGTCTTAGCCTTCGTCGCTGGCACGGCCGGCGCCGTCACGTTCGAGGTGACGAACAACGCGTCGACGACCCCCGGCGGCCAGCGCTTCGACGTGGAGTACGGCGCGGACTACGCGAGGCAGGTCCTTTCGGAAGCCGCCTCCTTCATCTGGAACGTCTTCAACCAGACGGGCGCCCGCGAGGCCGACCGCAGGCCAGTCGACGGCGGCGGCGCCGTCACCCTCGTCGTCGTGGACGACACGGACGGCGGCATCGCCTCCACCAGCGGCAGCGCCATCGAGCTAAGCGAGGGCTACGTCGCCCGCTTCACCGGCGACCTGAAGGCCGAGCTGACGGGGGTGCTGTACCACGAGGCGACCCACGTCTGGCAGTGGGGTCTCCAGGACTACGCGGCGCACTGGTGGGTCTTCGAGGGGGTCGCCGACTTTGTCAGGCTCAAGGCCGGGTACGCGCCGGCGCACTGGGTGGCGCCGGGGCAGGGGCGCAGCTGGGACGGAGGTTACGACGTGACGGCAAGGTTCCTGGACTACTGCGACTCGGTGATCAAGCCCGGGTTCGTCGGGGAGCTCAACGGCAAGATGAAGGACAGCGGGTACAGCGACGGCTACTTCGTGGAGATCCTGGGTAAGAGCGTGCAGGACCTGTGGAACGACTACAAAGCCAAGTACGGGGGCTGATTTTGTTCAAAAAAGAAAAGTACGGGGGCTGATCGCGGAAGTAGCCCTACATATAGTGGCCACGTTTCCAGAAACGAAGAAACCAGAGAGAATGCTATGCGCGTTTGCTGGAGAGGTGATTTTCTAGCGGAACCGGTTAAGAGCCATTCATCATTGTTTTTTTTTCCCGGGGGGAGCCATTCATCATTGTTGGTTAAGAGCAAGTGACATGGTTATGTTTGGAGTCAAAAGATAATCTCGCCGGCATTTATGATTCGTTTGGAAACTATTAGTGTTCCTAGTGTTTAAATCTTGAAAACAAGATTAATCTTACTTGTTTAAAAAAATCAAATTCCAATTATGAAATTGATTTATAATGTTTGACCTACTTCATTCGGGTTTCATTTATATTATTATTTTAAGTATTTTGTTCATATTATTTGGTTTAATTATTCTTCATGGTTTGACTTCAGTTTCTAGCATGTTGTTTTTACATGTTGCCATTACGGTTTCTTGTGTGTGTCATTGTAATTTTACATGTTTACATTATATTTTCGTTAAATGTCTTTTTTACATGTTTTCATTACTATTTCATTCCGGATCTCATTACTGTTTCATGTGCGTGTCATCTCAATTTCACATGTTTTCATCACTTCTTCATTACATTCCTTTTTACATGTTTGCATTGCTATTTCATTTAGGTTTCTTTCTTTACTGTTTCATTTTGGATTTCATATAAGTTTCATTATGGTTCCATAAATTGAGCATAATGTTTTTAAAAAGTCTCCAGGATTGATCTTGTTTTGAAAGATTTAAACTCTAAGAACATTAATATTCAAACAGATAATAAACCTAATCTATTCAAAAGATATAAAGGTTAAACTTCAAAATCAAAATTAAAAAGCATGGGTGGATGGGTCCCCATTGAAAAAATAGGAGAAGGTATAGCACAGTAAAGTTTTGTCCCCAAATAGTGGGTGAGTCCCAGCTAAAAAGGAGAAAAAAAAGAGAAATGAACAAATACACCGTACTGTGTAAGGATACATGTGATGTGGTTGTTTAAACTGTGCATGCATGCCACGCGTCGCGCATATGCGAATCGCCAGGGGCAGCACGGTAAATTCCTAGCGCCGCACTCCTCCTTATAAATACAAAGCACTCGTGGACATTAAATCCTCTACTCATGTCGCTATCACTCTCACAACCCTAACGCCGCCGCTAGCCTCATTGTCGCTGGAGAAGAAGCGCTTCGCTGCCGCAACCTCTCCTCGTCGTACTCATGCCGGCCGCGAATATCCTCTCCCCGCCGCCGACGTAGTTATCTTCCACCGCCAAGTTAGGGCGCGGGAGATCGAACAACTCAGCCTCCTCTCCGACTTGTCTTGTTGTTCGTCCCTAGTTCTTGAGTGGTAAATAAATCTCACTTTTTACCGTTCATTTGATCCATTTAACTTTCAATAACTTTAGAAAGGTGTTATGTCACTTCCAAATCTGGATCTTCTATCATTTTGAATCTCATGATCAGCCAAGTACTTTCACCTATGCTTCATAACTAGTGTGATTCCTCATTGGTACTTATTTACGGATTTGTACAAATGTGGAACCAACTCATTCTAATAAGTGAATGTCTTCGCACTATGAGGTCAATTTCTTCAAACTAAGTTTATCTTCAAAATGCTCTAAGAATGCATATGACCTCTCCTGCTTCCCTCGCATCTCTAATTCTTTCACAGTTACATGTCTGTGGGCGGGTCTCTTGGTTCTCATAGTCTGAATTCATCTACAGACTTCTTACAACTTCACCTTGACTCTCCTGAAGCCAGTTCATGTTTAACAAGCAGAGCGAAGCCAATGGCAAGTGGTAAATACTCAAAGAAAGGGGTAGACATTGTCGAGAGTAGATTGCACTGGATTTGCCTCCAGATCTATATGAAATGTGCAAGTTTGATCCGGAAGAGACATATGGGGAGCGCAGATCGCGCGTACAATGGATTCGCAGGTACTATGTTGAACAATGGTTTCAATACAAGTTTGTGACCCTAGAGTATGCTGCCAAGAATGCCGTGAGGCCACCATGGGCTGATATTTTCTACAAGAAGCTTCATCCGAAGACTAAGACGTAAGCCGTTCTGTTGAACTTCTTTCCATGCATGGTGAGAGGGCCTATCCCTCAAGATGCTGATCCCTCCAGCATATTGTGGTGCCATGATAATGATCTTTTTGAAGCCAACTATCAGTTCGCCAGGGGCTCTGCTGCCCAGAACAAGAAAGACTATGGGAGTAACTTCAACCCAGGTCCAGTAGAACCAAGACCAGATGGCTCTCGTGAAGCCGAAGCCAATCTAGTTGGCCCCTTTAATGTTTTTGCTGCATTTCCGGCGCACTATACTGCACAAAGAGCAAGTGTTGAGACTACTCAAGAAGGTGAGGAACACATTGATGCTCCTGAATCCCCGAAGCCAGTCAAAGGCTTCAAAAGTTGCATCTTCTCCAAAAGCTTCAAGAGTGAAGCCACTGAAGATTGCACCTCCTGAATCCAGTGTCCACTCAGAAGACTTGTCCCGGACCTCTCCGAAGACAAAAGAGACTATTGGGTGTGCCCCTCCTCCAACCAGAATACTACGTGATGATGGTGATATCACTGATCTGTCAAGTGATGAAGATCTTGATGATGATGATGCACTGGAGCTGCTGATCAAGAACAAGCAGGAAGAAGCTGATATCTTCAAGAACCTGTGTCTGTTCAATGCTGCCATTCTGAATAACTTCATTGATGAGTGGTTCGATAATCCATCTCTATCTCTTGAAGATCTACAGCTGCACATTGACATCAGCATTACCTTCCAAGGTTTTGTGAATCAAGAATTGGCCACTGCTCAGAAAGTGATTGAGAAAAAGAACAAGATTGACCATGAAAAGGCTGTCTTCAAGAAGCATGTGGCCAAGCTAAGTGCCACTGATATTGAGAAGTTCAAGCTGATGATGACATGCCTCAAAGCTGGATTCCAGAGGCGTCGTGATGAAGCCAAAGGCTCACGTGAGCGTCTGAAGAACTATGCATGAAAGTGCGTCCAAGTTCACAATTAAGGCTTGAAGAGAAATGCTCCTGGCCGCCCTCCTATTGACCCAAAGCTGGCAAAGAAGAAGAAGAAGGAACCGGTCGTCCCTACTGCCGAGGCTTCAAGGCAAGAAGTGCCAAAGATTATCTTCCCTCAAGGCTTTGCTGGTCCAAAGCCCTCCGCTTCATCTGTCGCTTCCGAAATGAAGAAGACGAAGCAAGCCGAAGCCGAAGCCAAGAAGCGAAGGCATCAAGAAGCTTCTGATGCCCCTTCTTCATAGAAGCGACAGAAAACAAAGTCATCAAAGGCTTCACGAAGGGCACAAGCACCAACCTCTTCATTGCTCCTCACAAGCCACTGCTTGGGAAGCCCATCTCAGTCGCTTTGCCTGCCTCATCCCACCAAGAAATATGAATGGTTGTGCATGAATCTGCTCCCACATAGGCTCATGTCACTATTGAGATTCCACCTATTGACACCACCGCGGCTGAAGACATTGGTCACGAAGGCAATGTGGAAAAAGATGATGATGAAGTCCTTCCTCAGCTCACCCAGAAACCGGTATCACCGCCTGTGCTTTCGCACAATGAACTCATAAGCATTGGCGGTCCCATGATGCCAATGGTTCAAGATTCGTTCTAGGAAGAGAAACACCCCAACTCCCCTCTGCATGAAGTGATCCCGTGCACACCACCAACTCAAGTGACTACTCCAGTGCTTGAGACCCCCCAAGACAGACAAGAAGACATGGAGAAGACAACGCCATCTCGTCAGGCGTGACCCGCATTCCGTAGGCTACGCAAAGTGTTGGGAAATGTAGCATGCAATTTTAAAAAATTCCTACGCTCACGGAAGATCTATCTAGGAGATGCATATCAACGAGTGAAGGAAATATGCCCTAGAGGCAATAATAAAGTTGTTATTTATATTTCCTTATATCATGATAAACATTTATTATCCATGCTAGAATTGTATTAACCAGAAACTTGATACATGTGTGGATACATAGACAAAACACCGTGTCCCTAGTAAGCCTCTACTAGACTAGCTCGTTAATCAAAGATGGTTAAGTTTCCTAACCATAGACATGTGTTGTCATTTGATGAACGGGATCACATTATTAGGAGAATGATGTGATGGACAAGACCCATCTGTTAGCTTAGCATAATGATCGTTAAGTTTTATTGCTATTGCTTTCTTCATGACTTATACATATTCCTCTGATTATGAGATTATGCAACTCCCGAATACCGGAGGAACACCTTGTGTGCTCTCAAACGTCACAATGTCACTGGGTGATTATAAAGATGCTCTACAAGTGTCTCCGAAGGTGTTTGTTGGGTTGGCATAGATCAAGATTAGGATTTGTCACTCCGTGTATCGGAGAGGTATCTCTGGGCCCTCTCGGTAATGCACATCACTATAAGCCTTGCAAGAAATGTGACTAATGAGTTAGTTACAGGATGGTGCATTACAGAACAAGTAAAGAGACTTGCCGAAAACGAGATTGAACTAGGTATGAGGATACCGACGATCGAATCTCGGGCAAGTAACATACTGATGACAAACGGAATGACGCATGTTGTTATTGCGGTTTGACCGATAAAGATCTTCGTAGAATATGTAGGAACCAATATGAGAATCCAGGTTCCACTGTTGGTTATTGATCAGACATGTGTCTCGATCATGTCTACATAGTTCTCGAACTCGTAGGGTCCGCACGCTTAACGTTCGATGACGATTTGTATTATGAGTTATGTGTTTTGGTGACCGAAGATTGTTCGGAGTCCCTGCTGAGATCACGGACTTTAAGAGGATTATCGAAATGGTCGATAGGTAAAGATTGATATATTGGACGATAGAATTTAGACACCAGAATGGTTTCGGGACGTTTCAGATATTTATCAGAGTACCGAGGGGTTACCGGAACCCCCCGGGGAAGTAATGGGCCAACATGGGCCATACGGGAGAGAGGGGAACCCCCAATGGGTTGTCCGAATTGGACAAGGGGAAGGGGTGTGGCCCCCCTTTCCTTTCCCCCTCTCCCTCTCCTTCCCTCTTTCCCCCTCCATGAGAAGGAAAAAAGGGGGGCGAATCCTACTAGGACTGGAGTCCTAGTAGGACTCCCTATCCTTGGCGCGCCCCTGGTGGCCGGCCTCCTCCTCCCCTCCTTTATATACTGGGGCAGGGGGCACCCCAAAGCACAACAGTTATTCTCTTAGCCATGTGCGGTGCCCCCTCCATAGTTTACTCATCCGGTCATAGAGTCGTAGTGCTTAAGCGGAGCCCTGCGCGGATCACATCACCATCACCGTTACTAAGCCGTTGTGCTGACAAAACTCTCCCTCGACCCTCTGCTGGATCAAGCATTCGAGGGACGTCATCGAGTTGAACGTGTGCTGAACTTGGAGGTGTCGTACGTTTGGTACTATATCGGTTGGATCGTGGAGACGTTCGACTACATCAACCGCGTTAACCTAACGCTTCCGCTTTCGGTCTACGAGGGTACGTGGACACACTCTCCCCCTCTCGTTGTTCTGCATCTCCTAGATAGATCTTGCGTGATCATAGGAATTTTTTTGAAATTGCATGCTACGTTCCCCAACAATGGCATGCAAGCTGGGTTTATGCGTAGATGATATGCACGAGTAGAACACAAAGAGTTGTGGGCGATAATAGTCATACTGCTTACCACCAACGTCTTATTTTCATTCGGCGGTATTGTTGGATGAAGCGGCCTGGACCAACCTTACATGACCACGTTCATGAGACCGGTTCCACCGACAGACATGCAACTTGTTTTGCATAAAGGTGGTTGGAGGTTGTCTGTTTCTCCAACTTTAGTTGAATCGAATTTGACTACGGCCGGTCCTTGTTGAAGGTTAAAACAGCACACTTGACGAAAAATCATTGTGGTTTTGATGCGTAGGTAAGAACGGTTCTTACTAGAAGCCCGTAGCAGCCACGTAAAACTTGCAACAACAAAGTAGAGGACGTCTAACTTGTTTTTGCAGGGCATGTTGTGATGTGATATACGTTGTTGTATGAGATGATCATGTTTTGTAAAAGTTATCGGTAACTGGCAGGAGCCTTATGGTTGTTGCTTTATTGTATGAAATGCAATCCCCATGTAATTGCTTTACTTTATCACTATGCGGTAGCGATAGTCGTAGAAGCAACAGTTGGTGAAACGACAACGACGCTATGATGGATATCAAGGTGTCAAGCTGGTGAAGATGGAGATCATGACGGTGCTTTGGAGATGGAGACCAAAGGCACAAGATGATGATGGCCATATCATGTCACATATTTTGATTGCATGCGATGTTTATCTTTGATGCATCTTATTTTGCTTAGTACGGCAGTAGCATTATAAGATGATCCCTCACTAAATTTCAAGGTATAAGTGTTCTCCCTGAGTATGCACCGTTGCTACAGTTCGGCGTGCCAAGACACCATGTGATGATCGGGTGTGATAAGCTCTACCTTCACATACAACGGGTGTAAGAAAGTTTTGCACGTGCAGAATACTCAGGTTAAACTTGACGAGCCTAACATATACAAATATGGCCTCAGAACACTGAGACCAAAAGGTCGAACGTGAATCATATAGTAGATATGATCAACATAGAGATGTTCACCATTGAAAACTACTCCATCTCACGTGATGATCGGAGATGGTTTAGTTGATATGGATCATGTGATCATTTAGATGACTAGAGGGATGTCTATCTAAGTGGGAGTTCTAAAGTAATATGATTAATTGAACTTCAATTTATCAGAACTTAGTCCTGATAGTTTTTGCATATCTATGTTGTTGTAGATCAATGGCTCGTGCTACCGTTCCCTTGAATTTTAATGTGTTCCTAGAGAAAGCTAAGTTGAAAGATGATGGTAGTAACTACACGGACTGGGTCGCTAAATTGAGGATTATCCTCATTGCTGCACAGAAGAATTATGTTCTGGAAGTACCGCTAGGTGCAAGGCCTGCTGCAGGAGCAACTCTAGACAATATGAACGCCTGGCAAGCTAAATCTGTTAACTACTCGATAGTTTAGTATGTCATGCTTTATGTCTTAGAATCAGGACTTCAAAGACGTTTTGAACGTCATGGAGCATATGAGATGTTCCAAGAGTTGAAGTTAATATTTCAAGCAAATGACCGAGTTGATAGATATGAAGTCTCCAACAAGTTCTATAGCTGCAAGATGGAGGAGAACAGTTCTGTCAGTGAACACATACTCAAAATGTCTGGGTACCATAACCACTTGACTCAGCTCGGAGTTAATCTTCCGGATGATAGTGTCATTGACAGAGTTCTTCAATCACTGCCACCAAGCTATAAAGGCTTCACGATGAACTATAATATGCAAGGGATGGAAAAGATGATTCCTGAGCTCTTCAAAATGCTTAAGGCAGCGGAGGTAGAAATCAAAAAGGAGCATCAAGTGTTGATGGTTAACAAGACCACTAGTTTGAAGAAAAAGGGCAAAGGAAAGAAGGGGACCTTCAAGAAGAATAGCAAGCAAGTTGCTGCTCCTGGGAAGAAGCCCAAGTCTGGACCTAAGCCTGAAACTGAGTGCTTCTACTGCAAAGGGACTGGTCACTGGAACCGGAACTGCCCCAAGTATTTGGCGGATAAGAAGCATGGCAAAGTGAAAGGTATATTTGATATACATGTTATTGATGTGTACCTTACTAATGGTCGTAGCAGCGCCTAGGTATTTGATACTGGTTCTGTTTCTCATATTTGCAACTAGAAATAGGGGCTACGGATTAAAGGAAGATTGGCTAAGGACGAGGTGATGGTGCGCGTCAGAAATGGTTCCAAGGTCGATGTGATCGCCGTTGGCACGCTTCTTCTACATCTACCTTCGGGATTAGTTTTAGACCTGAATAATTGTTATTTGGTGCCAGCGTTGAGCATGAACATTATATCTGGATCTTGTTTGATGCGAGACAATTATTCATTTAAATCAGAGAATAATGGTTGTTCTATTTATATGAGTAATATCTTTTATGGTCATGAACCCTTGATGAGTGGTCTATTTTTGTTGAACCTCGATCATAGTGATACACATATTCATAATATTGAAGCCCAAAGATGCAAAGTTAGTAATGATAGTGCAACTTATTTGTGCCACTGCTGTTTAGGTCATATTGGTGTAAAGCGCATGAAGAAACTTCATGCTGATAGGCTTTTGGAATCACTTCATTATGAATCATTTGATGCTTGCGAACCATGCCTCATGGGCAAGATGACTAAAACTCTGTTCTCCAGAACAATGGAGGGAGCCATTAACTTATTGGAAATAATACATACTGATGTATGCGGTCCGATGAGTGTTGAGGCTCGCGGTGGGTATCGTTATTTTCTGACCTTCACAGATGATTTGAGCAGATATGGGTATATCTACTTAATGAAACATAAGTCTGAAACATTTGAAAAGTTCAAAGAATTTTACACTGAAGTGGAAAATCACCGTAACAAGAAAATAAAGTTTCTATGATCCGATCGTGGAGGTGAATATTTGAGTTGCGAGTTTGGTCTTCATTTGACACAATGTGGAATAGTTCACAACTCACGCCACCTGGAACACCACAACGTAATGGTGTGTCCGAACGTCGTAACCATACTTTATTAGATATGGTGTGATCTATGATTTCTCTTACTGATTTACCAGTATCATTTTGGGGTTATGCATTAGAGACGGTTGCATTCATGTTAAATATGATACCATCTAAATATATTAAGACGACGCCATATGAACTGTGGTTTAGCAATAAACCTAAGCTGTCGTTTCTTAAAGTTTGGGGCTGTGATGCTTATGTGAAAAAGCTTCAACCTGATAAGCTCGAAACCAAATCAGAGAAGTGCGTCTTGATAGGATACCCAAAAGAAACTGTTGGGTACTCCTTCTATCACAAATCAGAAGGCAAGATATTTGTTGCTAAGGATGGATCCTCTCTAGAGAAGGAGTTTCTCTCGAAAGAAGTGAGTGGGAGGAAAGTAGAACTTGATGACGTAGTTGTACCTTCTCTCGAATTGGAAAGTGGTTCATCACAGAAATCAATTCCAGTGATGCCTACACCAATTAGTGAGGAAGCTAATGATGATCATGAAACTTCAGATCAAGTTACTACCGAACCTCGTAGGTCAACCAGAGTACGTTCTGCACCAGAGTGGTATGGTAATCTTGTTCTAGAAGTCATGTTACTAGACCATGATGAACCTACGAACTATGAGGAAGTGGTGTTGAGCCCAGATTCCGAAAAATGGCTTGAGGCCATGAAATCTGAGATGGATCGATGTATGAGAACAAAGTATGGACTTTGGTTGACTTGCCCGATGATTGGCAAGCCATAGAAAATAAATGGATCTTCAAGAAGAAGACTAAAGATGATGGTAATGTTACTGTCTACAAAGCTCGACTTGTTGTGAAAGGTTTTTGAAAAATTCAAGGAGTTGACTACGATGAGACCTTCTCACCTATAGCGATGCTTAAGTCTGTCCGAATCATGTTAACAATTGTCGCATTTTATGGTTATGAAATTTGGCAAATGGATGTCAAAACTGCATTCCTTAATTGATTTCTTAAACAAGACTTGTATATGATGCAAACAAAAGGTTTTGTTGATTCTAAAGGTGCGAACAAAGTGTGCAAGCTCCAGTGATCCATTTATGGACTGGTGCAAGCCTCTCGGAGTTGGAATATACGCTTTGATAGTGTGATCAAAGCATATGGTTTTATACAGACTTTTGGAGAAGTCTGTATTTACAAGAAAGTGAGTGGGAGCTCTGTAGCATTTCTAATATTATATGTGGACGACATATTGTTGATTGGAAATGATATCAAATTTCTGGATAGCATAAAAGGATACTTGAATAAGAATTTTTTAATGAAATACCTCGGTGAAGCTGCTTATATATTGGGCATTAAGATCTATAGAGATAGATCAAGATGCTTAATTGGACTTTCACAAAGCACATACCTTGATAAAGTTTTGAAGAAGTTCAAAATGGACCAGTCAAAGAAAGGGTGTTTGTTGGGTTAGCATAGATCAAGATTAGGATTTGTCACTCTGTGTATTGGAGAGGTATCTCTGGGACCTCTCGGTAATGCACATCACTATAAGCCTTGCAAGCGATGTGACTAATGAGTTAGTTACGGGGTGATGCATTACGGAACGGGTAAAGAGACTTGCCGGGAACAAGATTGAACTAGGTATGAGGATACCGACGATCGAATCTCGGGCAAGTAACATACCAATGACAAAGGGAATGACGTATGTTGCTATTGCGGTTGGACCGATAAAGATCTTTGTAGAATATGTAGGAACCAATATGAGCATCCAGGTTCCGCTGTTGGTTATTGATCGGATATGTGTCTTAGTCATGTGTACATAGTTCTCGAACCCGTAGGGTCCGCACGCTTAACGTTCGATGGCGATTTGTATTATATGGCTTGCCGATCATCGGGCAAGTCAACCAAAGTCCATACTTTGTTCTCATACATCGATACATCTCAGATTTCATGGCCTCAAGCCATTTTTCGGAACCTGGGCTCATCGTCGCTTCCTCATAGTTCGTAGGTTCATCATGGTCTAGTAACATGACTTCCAGAACAAGATTACCATACCACTCTGGTGCGGAACGTGCTCTGGTTGACCTACGAGGTTCGGTAGTAACTTGATCTAAAGTTTCATGATCATGATCATTAACTTCACCTCTAGTTGGTGTAGGCATCACTGGAACAATTTTCTGTGATGAGCTACTTTCCAATTCGAGAGAAGGTAGAATTACCTCATCAAGCTCTACTCTCCTCCCACTCACTTCTTTCGAGAGAAACTCCTTCTCTAGAAAGGATCCATTCTTAGCAATAAAGATCTTGCCTTCTGATCTGGGATAGAAGGTGTACCCAACAGTTTCTTTTGGTATCCTAGGAAGACGCACTTTTCCGATTTGGGTTCGAGCTTAACAGGCTGAAGCTTTTTTACATAAGCATCGCAGCCCCAAACTTTAAGAAATGACAGCTTGGGTTTCTTGCCAAACCACAGTTGATACAGTGTTGTCTCAACGGATTTAGGTGGTGCCCTACTGAAAGTGAATGTAGCTGTCTCTAATGCATAACCCCAAAATGATAATGGTAAACGGTAAGAGACATCATAGATCACACCATATCTAATAAAGTACGATTACGGTGTTCGGACACAGCATTACGCTGTGGTGTTTCGGGTGGCGTGAGTTGTGAAACTATTCCACATTGTTTTAAACTTTATTTTCTTGTTACGATGATTCTCCACTTCACTCTGAAATTCTTTGAACTTTTCAAATGTTTCAGACTTGTGTTTCATTAAGTAGATATACCCATATCTACTCAAATCATCTATGAAGGTCAGAAAATAATGATACCTTCCGCGAGCCTCAACACTCATCGGACCGCATACATCGGTATGTATTATTTCTAGTAAGTCAGTAGCTTGATCCATTGTTCCGAAGAACGGAGTTTTAGTCATCTTGCCCATGAGGCATGGTTCGCAAGCATCAAATGATTCATAATCAAGTGATTCCAAAAGCCCATCTGCATGGAGTTTCTTCATGTGCTTTACACAAATATGACCTAACGGCAATGCCACAAATATGTTGCACTATCATTATCAATTTTGCATCTTTTGGCATCAATATTATAAATATGTGTGTCACCACAATCGAGATTTAGTAAAAATAGACCACTCTTCTAGGGTGCATGACCATAAAAGATATTACTCACATAAATAGAATAACCTATTCTCTGATTTAACTAAAAAACCGTCTCGCATCAAACAAGATCCAGATATAATGTTCATGCTCAACGCTGGCACCAAATAACAATTACTCAGGTCTAAAACTAATCCCGAAGGTAGATGTAGAGGTAGCGTGCCAACGGCGATCACATCGACCTTGAAACCATTCTCGACGCGCATCATCACCTCGTCCTTAGCCAATCTTCGTTTAATCCGTAACCCTTGTTTCGAGTTACAAATATGAGCAACCGAATCAGTATCAAATACCCAGGCGCTACTATGAGCATTAGTAAGGTACACATCAACAACATGTATATCAAATATACCTTTGTTCACTTTGCCATCCTTCTAATCCGTCAAATACTTGGGGCAGTTCCGCTTCCTGTGACCAGTCCCTTTGAAGTAGAAACACTCAGTTTTAGGCTTGGGTCCAGACTTGGGCTTCTTCCCGAGAGTGGCTACTTGCTTGCCATTCTTCTTGAATTTCCCCTTCTTTCCCTTGCCCTTTTTCTTGAAACTAGTGGTCTTGTTAACCATCAACACTTGACCCTCCTTCTTGATTTCTACCTCCGCAGCTTTGAGCATAGCGAAGAGCTCGGGAATTGTCTTATCCATCCCTTGCATATTATAGTTCATCATGAAGCCTTTGTAGCTTGGTGGCAGTGATTGAAGAACTCTATCAATAACACTATCATCTGGAAGAATAGCTCCCAGCTGAGTGAAGTGGTTATGATACCCAGACATTTTGAGTATGTGTTCACTAACAGAACTGTTCTCCTGCATCTTGCAGCTATAGAACTTGTTGGAGACTTCATATCTCTCAACTCGGGCATTTGCTTGAAATATTAACTTCAACTCCTGGAACATCTCATATGGTCCATAATGTTCAAAATGTCTTTGAAATCCCGACTCTAAGCCGTAAAGCATGGCACACTGAACTATCGAGTAGTCATTATATCGAGCTTGCCAGACGTTCATAACATCAACATCTGCTCCTGCAACAGGCCTTTCACCTACCGGTGCATCAAGGACATATGCAGCAATGAGGATAATCCTCAAGTTACGGACCCAGTCCGTGTAGTTGCTACCATCATCTTTCAACTTAGCTTTCTCTAGGAACACAATAAAATTCAAGGGAACGGTAGCATGGGCCATTGATCTACAACATAGATATGCAAAAACTATCAGGACTAAGTTCAGAGAAATTAAGTTCAATTAATCATATTACTTAAGAACTCCCACTTAGATAGACATCCCTCGAGTCATCTAAATGATTACGTGATCCAAATCAACTAAACCATGTCCAATCATCATGTGATATGGACTAGTCATCAATGGTGAACATCTCTATGTTGATCATATCTACTATATGATTCATGTTCGACCTTTCGGTCTCAGTGTGCCGAGGCCATGTCTGTACATGCTAGGCTCGTCAAGTTTATCCTGAGTATTCCGCATGTGCAAAACTGTCTTGCACCCGTTGTATATGAACGTAGAGCCTATCACACCTGATCATCACGTGGTGTCTCAGCACGACGAATTGTCGAAACGATGCATACTCAGGGAGAACACTTATACCTTGAAATTTTAGTGAGGGATCATCTTATAATGCTACCGCCGTACTATGAAAAATAAGATGCACAAAAGATAAACATCACATGGAATCAAAATATGTGACATGATATGGCCATCATCATCTTGTGCCTTTGATCTCCATATCCAAAGCACCATCATGATCTCCATCATCACTGGCTTGACACCTTGATCTCCATCATAGCGTCAAGGTCATCTCGCCAACTATTGCTTCTACAACTATTGCTAACGCATAGTGATAAAGTAAAGAAATTACATGGCGTTTGCATTTCATACAATAAAGAGACAACCATAAGGCTCCTACCGATTGCCAGTAACTTTTACAAAGCATGATCATCTCATACAATAACGTATATCACATCATGTCGTGACCATATCACATCACAACATGCCCTGCAAAAACAAGTTAGTCGTCCTCTACTTTGTTGTTGCAAGTTTTACGTGGCTGCTAAAGGCTTCTAGCAAGAACCGTTCTTACCTACACATCAAAACCATGACGGTGATTTATCAAGTTTGTTGTTTTAACCTTTAACAAGGACTGGCCGCAGTCAAATTCGATTCAACTAAGGTAGGAGAAACTGACACCCGCCAGCCACCTTTATGCAAAACGAGTTGCATATCTGTCGGTGGAACCGATCTCATGAACGTGGTCATGTAAGGTTGGTCCGGGCCTCTTCATCCAATAATACCGTCGAATCAAAATAAGACATTCCCTGGTTCGAGTCGGTCCTATACAAACAGTTTTAACCCCTTTCCGCAATGGCATTTGGAACCGTCGCCTAGTGAGGGTGGGCGATAGGGGGGGGGGTCCTTCCCACATGACCCAGAAACCGTCGGGGATATGCCCTCCTGGCACACACGCTCGGCACAATGAGGTCGTGTGCGACCGGCGAGCGCTCAAATACAGAAATATGTACAGTAGAGCTAAAATAATACAATTATACAGGCGAAATTGTTTCTGGTCGCAAGTACATCCCACATAGTCAGTCCCCGCTAAACGTTTCTGTTCGTATGTACATCCCACACAGTCGCTCTGAGGAAAATGTTTCCGTTCACAGATACATCACACACAATTTTTCCCGTTAAATCGTTTGCATTATTGAATGTATCACACACGGTCCATAGAAGAAACTGTGTGGCAAAGGCTGTCCATCACACGCAGTTTTTATGTGGTAAACGTTTGGGCAAGGTGGCCTAACGCAAACAGTTTTCAAGAGAAAGTCGTGTTGATTGTTCATTGATCCAACACGGTTTATTCCTAGAAACTATGTGTGTTGCCTTAGGTCATCGCCCACGGTATTTTTTCAATAATCGTTTGCAATAGCAAAACCGAATTAGCAGGCTAATTCCCCTGTTATTAATAATCCATTTATTAATCTAATTGACATTCGTATTAAGCACATAATATATTTCATTTCCATATTAAGGAAGCAGAATTTCATAATTGAAATACATCAGAGTACAACATGATATAGCTTCAGCACTCAGCTACCCCATTACACAACTGCACCAGCACCAGATTTCACATGCAACATGTAGAACCATTCAAAATTAGCATCATAGACGGTATATAGATAGGTGCATCTCATCTGGAAAATTGCTGAAGCGGAAGGCGAATATTGAGCCTTCATTCATGTTGAAGGTCTTTGCAACTTTAGGCCAGTACCTGTGGATGATTGATCATCCGTCCTTCGTCCTCTTCAGGAACACTTCAATAGTGAACCATGTGTGTTGTATGAAAACCTTCCTCGCCTCCTGACCATAGAGGTGGTTTGAGAGGTAATCATCAGTCAACTATTTTGGAAAGGCCAGAAAACAAGGATGTGCATAAATATCTTCTCTATATTGGAAATGGGGCAAAGGAATAAAAAAGGCAAGGTATAATAGTTAGTAACATCTTGTAGTGAACTGATGCCTTCTTCATTTTGCAGACAAAGATCTTGTTGTTTTTTGTCGTTAATTTCTTTATCCTAACAATCTTTCTGAGTTTCTTGATTTGATTGATATTCATGGACAACTCATTTCCTCATATGCAAAAAGGGTCGAACAGTGGGTCAAAACCTCTGACAGCAGGACCTATATGTGCAAGACCAAATTGTTAAAAACCTAAATATTAGAATGGTTCATGCAATTGCACAATAATGTGCTATTAGACAACGGACCATGCACGTGCTAACCTCGATTGTGAACCTCGGTGCTTCCCATTGTTTCCCTGCAACACATATACGGTAGTTAGTCATCATGTTAAGTAAGGGTTCGCATGCTATTAGTAAAATATGTTGATGAAAAATAAGCACATTGCAGATTCATCATATTAATTCAAGCTACATGGAAAACTCGTTTATCCAAACCAAGCATGATTAAGAAGTAGGAAATATAGCACTTGTATATATTTCTCATGTATTAAGTGAAGCCAAATTCGATTTATTCCTCACATGCACAACAATACAAAATTCTACCCACGACAATTGGACATCACATTGCAGAATTGAACCAAGCAGTTAACTAAACACCACAACAAATGAACCAAACATTAACTTAGCACCACATTGCACAATATAACATACTCCTAAATAGAAGATCAGAAAGTTAACCAAACAGTTAACTACAGCCAATTGTAGCAATTGTATTTGTTTCTCATATATTCACTACAACCAAATTCAATTTATTCCTCACATGGTATACAATAACAGAGTGCACCTACAACTATTGAGCATCACATTGCAGAATTGAACCAAACAGTTAACTAAACACCACAGCACAAATGAACCAAACGTTAACTGAGCACCACATTGCACAATGTATAACCAAACCAAGCATGCTTGACAACTTGGAAATATAGCAATTGTATTCGTTTCTCATGTATTTTGTAAAGATAAATTCGATTTTCTCACATGGAAGACAATACAAAATTGCAGCCTGAAGAATTGAACATCACATTTGCAGAATTGAACCAAACAGTTAACTGAAGACGACAACTAATTAACAAAACAGTTAATAAGTGAGCACCACACTGCACGACATATAGAACATATACACTAGAGCAACAAATTGCATGGTAAAATTAGATACCACAATTCATTAGAATTTGTGAAGGAAAGGCAGGAGCAGCACACGCAACGGGTAAACCGAGCATGCTTAACCGGCGTAGCTAGCAAATGGCAAGGTGCTCCTCCAAGATCTGGGGGTCGGCACGAATGGTAGCCATCATGACCTCATCCGCGCGTGCTGCCGCGATTTGCTTCTCCGCTGCCAAATGCTCCTTGAGATCCTGGTTATACTGCGTGCACCATGGCTTAGGGCGGCGCTTATTTGGTGGAGGGGTCAGTGCTTTGGGTGGAAGATGTCGCGCCGGCGGTCGAGGTATGTGGGATGTGGAAGGAGGAGGAGGATGGGGGTCGGGTGTGGATTACCTGCCTGGACAGATGAGGCCGAGCAGCGTGAAGGAGGGTTGCCGACGAGGAGGCGACGGCGCTGCAAGCAAGGAGTGAAGGTTTCAAATTGGAAAGGAAGGCGGAAACAGGGGAAATGTGGCTTTTGGTAGGGGGGCGGGGAGGTAGATATTTCCGCGGAAGCCAAAACTTTGGAATCGCTTCAGGGAAAAACTGGCGCGCAAAGTGTCACCAGACACGGTCCCTTATTCAGAACTGTGTACGATATGTGAACATCACAAACGATTCAGATATCTTAACCTATGTGTGTTGGGTTTGAACGTCAAAAATTTTGGTTCGAATTTCCCTAGTTACAGTGGTCATCCACGTCATTGCATAATTTGGGTACACAAAGGAGACCACATCACACCCACACTTCTTAATCGAGAAAGTTCAGCAATTAAACAGAGCTAGATGACCTAAACATTCCTCTAACAAATTAAAGACCAACGCTCTTAATTAAACAAAACAAAGAGTACTACTACGGTTGGTGTTCATCGATCTCCGCCGCCGCCTCCATGTCTAGCTCGCGCCCGACGGTCTCCTGGAAAGAGGCTCCATGGCATCCATCGGACCATACTCGGCAAGCATCTTGCCATCCGCGTCTGCTATCTCTTTGGAAAAGGCCACCACGAGCTGGGTGTGCAGACGCGATCTGGGCTTGGATGGGCTCCGTCGTCGCAAGATATGCGGCGGAGGAACAGACGGTTGCTCAAACGCTCTTGCCGATTGCCAGCCCTTCGGCCGTGGGTTTGATACGTCCATTTTGCATCATGCTTATATATCAATATTTATTGCATTATGGGCTGTTATTACACATTATGTCACAATACTTATGCCTATTCTCTCTTATTTTACAAGGTTTACATAAAGAGGGAGAATGCCGGCAACTGGGATTCTGGGCTGGAAAAGGAGCAAATATTAGAGACCTATTCTGCACAGCTCCAAAAGTCCTAAAACTTCATGGAAGCCATTTTCAGAATATATAAAAAAACTGAGCGCAAGAAGTTCCAGAGGGGGGCCACACCCTGCCCACGAGGGTGGGGCGCGCCCTACCCCCTGGGCGCGCCCCCTGCCTCGTGTGCCCCCTGGTGGCCCTCCGATGCCCATCTTCTGCTATATGGATCTTTCGATGAGGAAAAAATAATAAGCCATCTTTCGGGACGAGACTCAGCCGCCACTAGGCGGAACCTTGGCGGAATCAATCTAGAGCTCCGGCGGAGCTATTCTGCCGGGGAAACCTCCCTCCGGGAGGGGGAAATCATCGCCATCGTCATCACCAACGCTCCTCTCATCGGGAGAGGGCAATCTCCATCAACATCTTCACCAACACCATCTCCTCTCAAACCCTAGTTCATCTCTTGTATCCAATTCTTGTCTCTAAGTCCGGGATTGGTACCTGTAGGTTGCTAGTAGTGTTGATTACTCCTTGTAGTTGATGCTAGTTGGTTTATTTGGTGGAAGATCATATGTTGAGATCCTATATGCATATTAATACTCCTCTGATTATGAACATGAATATGCTTTGTGAGTAGTTACATTTGTTCCTGAGGACATGGGAGAAGTCTTGCTATTAGTAGTCATGTGAATTTGGTATTCGTTCGATATTTTGATGAGATGTATGTTGTCTCTCCTCTAGTGGTGTTATGTGAACGTCGACTACATGACACTTCACAATTATTTGGGCCTAGAGGAAGGCATTGGGAAGTAATAAGTAGATGATGGGTTGCTAGAGTGACAGAAGGTTGAACCCTAGTTTATGCGTTGCTTCGTAAGGGGCTGATTTGGATCCATATGTTTCATGCTATGGTTAGGTTTACCTTAATAATTTTGTTGTAGTTGCGGATGCTTGCAATAGAGGTTAATCATAAGTGGGATGCTTGTCCAAGTAAGGGCAGTACTCAAGCACCGGTCCACCCACATACCAAATTATCAAAGTACCGAACGCGAATCATATGAACGTGATGAAAACTAGCTTGACGATAATTCCCATGTGTCCTCGAGAGCGCTTTTCTCTATATAAGAATTTGTCCAGGATTGTCCTTCCTACAAAAGGGATTGGGCCACCTTGCTGCACTTTATTTACTTTTGTACTTGTTGCTCGTTACCAATTATATCTTATCACAAAACTATCTGTTACCAATAATTTTAGTGCTTGTAGAGAATACCTTGCTGAAAACCGCTTATCATTTCCTTCTGCTCCTCGTTGGGTTCGACACTCTTACTTATCGAAAGGACTAAGATAGATCCCCTATACTTGTGGGTCATCAAGACTCTTTTCTGGCACTGTTTCCGGGGAGTGAAGCGCCTTTGGTAGGTGGAATTTGGTAAGGAAAAATTTATATAGTGTGCTGAAATTTACTGTCACTTGTTACTATGGAAAGTAATCCTCTGAGGGGCTTGTTCGGGGTATCTTCACCCCGACCAGTAGAGCAAAGAGTTGCTCCTCAACCTATTGAACCTACTGAAAATGAAAATGTCTACTTTGAGATTCCTTCGGGTATGATAGAAAAACTGCTAGCTAATCCTTTTGCAGGAGACGGAACAATGCATCCTGATGAGCACCTAATATATGTGGATGAAGTTTGTGGATTATTTAAGCTTGCAGGTGTGCCCGATGATGTTATTAAGAAGAAGGTCTTCCCTTTATCTTTGAAGGGAGATGCATTGACATGGTATAGGCTATGTGATGATATGGGATCATGGAACTACAAACGATTGAAATTGGAATTTCATCAGAAGTTTTATCCTATGCATCTTGTTCATCGTGATCACAATTATATATATAATTTTTGGCCTCGCGAAGGAGAATTCATCCCTCAAGCTTGGGGGAGGCTTAAATCAATGTTATATTCATGCCCCAATCATGAGCTTCCAAGAGAAATAATTATTCAAAAAATTTATGCTCGGCTTTCTAATAATAATCGCACATGCTCGATACTTCTTGTGCTGGATCTTTTATGATGAAGACTATTGAATTCAAATGGGATTTATTGGAAAGAATTAAACACAAATCTGCATATTGGGACCTCGATGAAGGTAACGAGTCAAGTATGACACCTAAGTTTGGTTGTGTTAAATCTTTTATGGATACTGATGTTTTTCGTAAATTTGCACTACAAGAAATATGTCAACTTGTGACCTTCTGTTAGTGACCCTAGAAGAATTGGTCATAGATCTATGACCATTTCAGACCAATTAGTCAAAACTTGTTCGAGGGGCTCCAAAACCTAAACTATAACGACCATTTTGGTCAGAAAGGTCGTAATTTCCTTACACGAAATGGTCATAAAGCAGATAGCACTGGCCTGCTGCCTTATTTCTAGCTGATCATGACCAATATAGATGGTCATAACCTTGTAAATTGTGGTGGGTTGCTATGACTAGGCGCCACCTCATCAGTTTTGCCTATGTGTCATGTCCATGTGGCAGTTTTTGCCCTAGGTTGTGAAGCAACCTATATTTCTGTCATTCCCAAAATTCCCAAAAAAATCTCATAAATTCTTTGGGTCATATCTTCATCAAATATATAAAAATCCTTCCTTGCCTAGTTCAAAACTAATTCAACAATATTCATTTTCCTATTCTGTTCATGACAACACTTTATGAAGGAAGTGCTATCTATATATTCTTGATTGCCCTCGGAATTTTTGGGCACTCTTTCCTATCCAAATCATTACCGCATGACAAAATTCAGCTCCACTTGCCTAGCAAATCTTCCTCGGCAAATTTCCAAAGTTTTTTTTCCACCTAGAAGCATTGTGAAGGAAGTACCTTTTTTATATATCCAAATGACATGAAATTTGTACAGTTTCTTCATATGCCCAAATTATCACCCTCCTCTAAATTGCAGCTCAGGCAAATTATCTATGTGATCCCAGGTTCAATTTATATTTTATGGCCAAATTGGCACGTTGCAAAGCAAGTGTTATCTAGACCCCTCCTATTAACCTCAAACTCTTTGGGCACTCTTCCATACCCAAATCATTGCCACATGATAATATTCAGCTCCATTTTCTTAGTCAATCTTTCTCAGGAAATTTTCAAAGTTTCTACCTCGAGAGAAGCTTTGTGAAGTAAGTACTAGCTAGGCTTACCCAAATGATCTGAAAATCTACCAAGGCATAATCACACCTATGTAACTTACCTACACCAAATTTGAGCTCATTTCATTCATCCAATTTCTCTCACTAGTTTTCCCAAGTTTCTGTCCATAGAAGAGCATTGTGAAGGAAGTACCACATTGGCATGTCCAAATGGTATCAATTTTCTACGGTGCTTTCCAATGCCCAAATAACCATCCTCCACCAAATTTCAGCTCAATCCATTCATTATTTTGAGCCCAGATTCAACATTCATATTTCTATCCAGTGTGGTACTTTGCAAAGCAAGTACCACCTAGGATCCTCCTTTTGATCTGAAAATTTGCGAAGACATTCTTCTTAGTAGATGATCATCCTCAGCAAAAACTCACGCCCATTGGCCATGTGCATTTCCCGTACCGCTAATCAAACACTTGGCTGCTAATTCATGTTTGAGCATCGATCGGTCTCCTCGTGAGAATCTTATGTTGTAATTTTCTTCCTAGAACCTACCTGGGGAGTGCCCAACCCACTAGACATGCCTAGGCTGCCCAGAACACATGGCAATGCCACGGTCACACGGTGACCACGCGTCGGGCATGCGAGTTTACGCGCTCTAGAGTTGGGGGCCTTGGCCACCGCCCAAACCTCGACGTATCGCCATCAAACCATGTATTTATGATTAAATAGGTACTTATGTAACTATAAATGATTTTTGGAAAAAATAAATAGTAAACTATGAGGTAGCTGCAGTTCAAATTTGACCCGCTTCCTGCTGAATCGACGGGAATTTGTCTTTTTCACCAGAGGTGGATCAAAACTTTTGACGCCCAACAATTTTGTCAATTGTGCATTAAATATGGCCTAGTATTTCATAAAAATGATTTGGTCCAATTTTGCAACAATTATTTGGGAGGTCCTTCACAAAAAAAACCTCCTTTTGGGCACTCGAAAAATGGAAAATGGTTTTTTCGTCCAAAGAAAATGAAAACTTCCTTAGGCAACATTGTTTGCCATTCCAATATACACCCTTGTGCACAATATGGGATCATTTGAACAAATTATGCCATGAATGTGGCCACAAGATTGATCATTTGGCTTGAAAGCCATTGATATCCACACCTGATAGCTCGATTTTGAGAACACTTTTTTAAAATAATTGCCGTATTACAAGTTTGTTATTTTTCCTGGGAACTTGGCCACATATAATGACACAATGCGAAGGTTTCCCAATTTTTTGTTTTTTTTGAATTTTTTATGCCCGTTTCAAAATGCGGTCAAAACGGCGGGAATGACCGTTCCTAGCTAGTGGTTGAATCTTGAATTTTTTTTTGGTGTTTCTCTGATTAAATAGGTACTTATGTACCTAGAAATGATTTTTGGAAAAAATAAATAGCAAACTATGAGACAACTGCAGTTCAAATTTGACCCGCTTCCAACTGAATCAGCGGAAATTTGTCTTTTTCACGAGAGGTGGATCAAAACTTTTTACACCCAACCATTTTGTCAATTGTGCATTAAATATGGCCTAGTATTTTAGAAAAATGATTTGGTCCAATTTTGCAACAATTATTTGGGAGGTCCTTCACAAAAAACCTCCTTTTGGGCACTCGAAACATGGAAAATGGTTTTTTCGTCCAAAGAAAATGAAAACTTCCTTAAGCAACATTGTTTTTCATTCCAATATGCACCCTTGTGCACAATACGATATCATTTGAACAAACTATGCCATGAATGTGGCCATAAGATTGATCATTTGGCTTGAAAGCCATTGATCTCCACACATGATAGCGCGTTTCTGAGAACACTTTTTTAAAATAGTTGTCGTATTACAAGTTTGTTATTTTTCCTGGAAACTTGGCCACATATAATGACACAATGCGAAGGTTTCCCAATTTTTTGATTTTTTTTGAGTTTTTTATGCCCGTTTCAAAATGCGGTCAAAACGGCGGGAATGACCGTTCCTAGCTAGTGGTTGAATCTTGGAATTTTTTTGGTGTTTCTCTGATAAAATATATACTTATGTACCTAGAAATGATTTTTGGAAAAAATAAATAGCAAACTAGAAGGCAGCTACAGTTCAAATTTGACCCGCTTCCACTTGAATCGGTGGAAATTGTCTTTTTCACGAGAGGTGGATCAAATTTTTTTACACCCAACCATTTGGTCAATTGTGCACTAAATATGGCCTAGTATTTTAGAAAAATGATTTGGTCCAGTTTTGCAATAATTATTTGGTAGGTTCTTCACAAAAAAACCTCATTTGGGGCACTCGAAAAATGGAAAATGGCTCCTTTGTGCAATGAAAGTGAAAACTCCCCAAATCAACATTGTTTGCCATTCCAATATGCACCCTTGTGCACAATATGAGATCATTTGAACAAACTATGCCATGAATGTGGCCATAAGATTGATCATTTGGCTTGAAAGCCATGAATCTTCACACATGATAGCTCATTTCTGAGAACACTTTTTAAAATAATTTCCGTATTACAAGTTTATTAATTTTCCAGGAAACTTGGTCATATATAATGACACAATGCGAAGGTTTTCCAATTTTTTGATTTTTTTGAATTTTTTATGCCCGTTTCAAAATGCGGTCAAAACGGCGGGAATGACCGTTCCTAGCTAGTGGTAGAATCTTGAATTTTTTTTGTGTTTCTCTGATTAAATAGATACTTATGTACCTAGAAATGATTTTTGGAAAAAATAAAGAGCAAACTACAATGCAGCCACAGTTCAAATTTGACCCGCTTCCAGCTGAATCGGCGGAAAGTTGTCTTTTTCACAAGAGGTGGATCAAAACTTTTTACACCCAACCTTTTGGTAAATTGTGCATTAAATATGGCCTAGTATTTTATAAAAATAATTTGGTCCAATTTTGCAACAATTATTTGGGAGGGCCTTCACAAAAAACCTCCTTTTGGGCACTCGAAAAATGGAAAATGGTTTTTCGTCCAAAGAAAATGAAAACTTCCTTAGGCAACATTGTTTGACATTCCAATATGCACCCTTGTGCACAATATAAGATCATTTGAACAAACTATGCCATGAATGTGGCCATAAGATTGATCATCTGGCATGACACCATTGATCTCCTCATATGATAGCTCCTTTCTGTGAACACTTTTTTAAAATAATTATCATATCACAAGTTTATGATTTTTCCTGGCAACTTGGCCACATATAATGACACAATGTGATGGTTTTCCAATTTTTTTCATTTTTTTTGGAATTTTTTAAGCCCGGTTCAAAATGCGGTCAAAACGGCGGGCATGATCGTTCCTAGCTAGTGGTTGAATCTTGGAAAACTTTTGGTGTTTCACTGATTAAATAGATACTTTTGTACCTAAAAATGATTTTTGGAAAAAATAAATAACAAACTATGAGGCAGCCGCAGTTTAAATTTGACCCGCTTCCAACTGAATCGGCAGAAGTTTGTCTTTTTCATGAGAGGTGGATAAAAGCTTTTGACACCCAACCATTTGGTCAATTATGCATTAAATATGTCCTAGTATTTTAGAAAATTGATTTGGTCCAATTTTGCAACAAATATATGGTAGGTCCTTCACAAAAAAACTCATTTTGGGCACTCAAAAAATGGAAAATTGATTTTCGTTATTCAAGGAATAACACTACTAATTATTTGAAAACTTAACTAACATTGTCATAAAAAGAGAAGGAAACTTACCATCGGGCATCGTGGTGCTGCGTTGGAGCTCACGCTGCAATGGAGTTTTGCCGGGCGTTGTGGTGCTGTGTTGGTAGCGCCTATTGTTAATCAATTATGACAATTTTAGATGGTCATAAGCCCGCACTTCGTTCTGATTGGTCTATGGGCATGTCACGCAGATCAAGCATTACAGACCGTTGGATACTGCCAGATCCAACGGCCCACACCCTCATCCTCTCCCCACCCACACCCACCCGAAAGCAGCTCCCCTCACCCACACCACACGTCGTTGAGGACACTGACATGTGGGCCTAATTCCTCGCGGGCCCACCTATCAGTGGACGAATGCCACCACTCACCCACCGCACACCACTCACCCACCGCACACCACTCCTCCCCCTCTCCCCCTCTCCCCCGCACAC
>NC_057794.1:300493496-300494642 GCF_018294505.1 Triticum aestivum
ACCTACGGCGGCCGATCCCGCCGCGACCTCCCCTCCCACCTCAAGCCGCTCCTCCTCGCCTTCGTGGACAACCACCTGCTCCCGCCGTTCGCGCTCGCGTGCCTGCTCATCATTGCCTCGCTCCTCGCCCGTGTATCGTAGAGCATCTCATGGCGTCCCCGGCACGGCCAGCCTCCGTCTTCGGCCCCTTCGGCTCCGCCACCGACCTCGCCATCTTCTCCACTCCGACCACGAGGCGGTGGGCGGATCCAGGCCGTGCGAGCGAGATGGCGGCCAGATCCTCGATGGCGAGGACACGTAGCGGTCCCCGCTAGCCAAATCAGGTCCGTCTCCTCCCGCAGCTGAGTCATTTTACTAGCGATTTGCCTCGCATGGCCATGACCTATGACCCCTTCTCATTGATTTTGTAACACCCCGGATATGATTTAACCAATATGAATTCCAACTCTTGCCATTTCCGGCGTTAAGTTATTTTATTTTCTCGGGTTCGGGTCTTTGTCTACGTGTGTTGTGTTGTTGTCATGCATCTCATATCATGTCATCATGTGCATTGCATTTGCATACTTGTTCATCTCATGCATTCGAGCATTTTCCCCGTTGTCCGTTTTGCATTCCGGTGCTTCGTTCTCCTCCGGTGGCCATTTCTACCTTTCTTTTTTGTGTGGGGATTAAACATTTCCGGATTGGACCGAGACTTGCCAAGCAGCCTTGGTTTACTACCGGTAGACCGCCTGTCAAGTTTCGTACCATTTGGACTTCGTTTGATGCTCCAACGGTTAACCGAGGGACCGAAAAGGCCTCGTGTGTGTTGCAGCCCAACACCCCTCCAATTTGGCCCCAAACCCACCAAAACCCTCTCCATCATCTAGAGCGTTTGACCACGATCACGTGGCCGAAAACCGCACCTCATTTGGACTCTCCTAGCGCCCTCAATGCCTATATAAAGACCCCTCCTCAAAAATCCCGGATCCCCTCCATCCCTAACCCTAGATCCACCCCTCGCGTCACGCCGGACACGTCCGGTCCGGCCGGACACGTCCGCTTCCTCCGCCGCCGCCAACCAGGAGCCGACACGTGGCAACCGACGCCCGCCGCCGCCGCGGCCGGCCCTCTCCACTGCGCCACCGGGCCGCGCCCCGCGCCGGT
>NC_057794.1:300494995-300504500 GCF_018294505.1 Triticum aestivum
CTCTCCGCCCGCGCGTCGCCCGTCTTCCCCCACGCCGGCGCCGAACTAAACCGCCACCGTGCCGACCGCTCGCCGGCCGGATCTCGCCCCGCCGCCACAGCAAGCTCGCCGCGCCGCCCTGCGCCGGCGACCTCCTCCTCCGCCGCCGGACGACCTCCTCCGCCGTCCTCGTTCGCCTCCGGCCCGGTTCCGGCCCCAGCGACCCCAAGCTCCGGTGATCCACGACGTTTCCGATGAACAGGAGCTCGAATCCGGCCATCCTCGTAAAACGCGCCAGATCTGGATCTGAGATCCGTTTGCCTCGGTTGACTTTTTCCTGTCTAACTCTAATTTTCTTGCCTACTTTGACATGCCATACCTTTGCATCCGTAGCTCCGTTTTGGGCATATAGCATATCAAAATGTTCGTCTCAGAGAGTATATCATTTCATCTCATTGCATCATTTTCATTTGAGTTCATCTTGATGCCCGAAATGCTGTTGGAAGTATGCTAGTTGAGATAATTGTCAGATCTGCTGCTCCATTTAGATATTTGTCATTTTTGCCATGATTATTGTGTGCATGATATGCCCCTGAGCTCTACATGAGTTTTGTCATATGTTTTGCCATCTATCCAGAGGTGCAACCCATGTATTTTTGTGATGTGTGTGGTGACTAGCACAAGCTTGCAAAGTGGTGCACTTGTTAATGCTGATTTCAGGGACTTAGCAATTCCACTAAGTCCTTGGTCTGTTTATCTCATGATGCCATATGTTCATGTTGTTTCCTAGTGATCCGTGCCTCTTTTGAGGATGATCAGTAAGGATGATTTGTTAATCTTGTAGTGCTCTATCCATCCATGTCTTTGTTTGAAATTATGGAGCAACCTAGCTTGAGTCAATCGAGCTCTACTTTTGCCATTTCGTGAATCTGGGCAGATTGTCTACTTGTTAGCGATTTTGCCGATGATGTTGTAGTTGATCCGTGCATGCTATGCTATTGTTCTTGCCATTTCTAGCTTGTATTTTGTGCATTTTTGATGGATGTATGCTTAGATTATCACGACTTGCTCTGTAGTGAGTGCATCGAGCTCGTAAACATGCCTACTTGATATCTGTTTCAGCATGCTCCAGTTTTCACTAAGTCTGAGAACTGATTGTGTTTTTGCCATGTTCACATGCTTGCAAATGTATTTTATGATCCCTTTTGGCTCAAGGTCATTAAGGGACTTTTGTTAAGCTCTTTGAGTATCTCCATGCCATGCTTTACTTTGCCATGTTCAGGTCCTGTAGCATATAGTTTTGATGCTCCAAAGAGTGCTATCTGATCTGAAATTCCAGGCAAGTGTCAATTTCACTAAGTCTGAAATCTGTTTACCAAATGCATTTTAGCCATGCTTGTTTGAACCTGTTAGTGGATGAATTGGCCATAGCTCAGTGCTAGTCTTTTGTTAAGCATCATGAATGGATTGCTGCCATGCATTTTGATGCCATATTTGACTGCTGTAGCATGTTCATATCGTTGCATTTAGTTGGCTACTTGCTGTAAATCGCAGAACGTGTTCATATTTGAATTGCTTGCCATTTCCAAACCATAACTCCGATTCCGGTGTTCTTTATATCGTTTTCAAGCATTTTCATCTCATCTTTCCAGTGGCACACTTGGATTTCCATGTTGAGGCAAGGTTCATGCATCTCTTGTCAAATCTTGCATATGCATCCCGCATCGCATCCCGCATAGCATACCATCTTTGCATCATATTGTTTGAGTTGTGCACGTGGTTGATTGCGTTCCTTGTTGCTTGTTTGTCTTGTTTGGGTAGATCCGGGAGACGAGTTCGCTAACGAGGAGCCCGTTGAGTTTGCTTTCGAGGATCTAGTCAACTCTGACAACGTTGCAGGCAAGATGATCATACCCTCGAAATCACTTCTATCTTTGCTTTGCTAGATGCTCGCTCGTTTGCTAAGCCTATGCTACGATGCCTACCACTTGCTTATCATGCCTCCCAAATTGCCATGTCAAACCTCTAACCCACCATGTCCTAGCAAACCGTTGTTTGGCTATGTTACCGCTTTGCTCAGCCCCTCTTATAGCGTTGCTAGTTGCAGGTGAAGATTGGAGACCGTTGTTGGCATATCATTATATTGCCATGTTATCTTAATGCATCTATATACTTGGTAAAGGGTGGAAGGCTCGGCCTTTTGCCTAGTGTTTTGTTCCACTCTTGCCGCCCTAGTTTCCGTCATACCGGTGTTATGTTCCCGGATTTTGCGTTCCTTACGCGGTTGGGTGATAATGGGAACCCCTTGATAGTTCGCCTTGAATAAAGCTTTTCCAACAATACCCAACCTTGGTTTTACCATTTGCCACCTAGCCTCTTTTTCCCTTGGGTTTCCGGAGCCCGAGGGTCATCTTATTTATACCCCCGAGCCAGTGCTCCTCTGAGTGTTGGTCCACCTCGTCAGCCGCCGGTGGCTACCAGGGGCAACTCTGGACTGGCCTACCGGAAGTTTAGACAATCTGAGTGTGCCCTGAGAACGAGATATGTGCAGCTCCTATCGGTATTTGTTGGCACATTCGGGCGGTGTTGCTGGATTTGTTTTGACTTGTCGAAGTGTCTCGTAGAACCGGGATACCGAGCCTGATCGGAACGTCTCGGGAGAAGGTCTATTCCTTCGTTGACCGTGAGAGCTTGTCATGGGCTAAGTTGGGACCCCTTGCAGGGATTGAACTTTCGAAAGCCGTGCCCACGGTTATGGGCAGATGGGAATTTGTTAATGTCCGGTTGTAGATAACTTGAACCTTAACTTAATTAAAATGAATCAACTGTGTGAGTTACCGTGATGGTCTCTTCTTGGCAGAGTCCGGGAAGTGAACACGGTGTTGGAGTAATGCTTGTCGCAGGTTGTTCTCTAGTTATTCGTTCGCGCTTTGCCTTTTCTTCTCGCTCTCTTTTGCGAACAGGGTAGCCACCATATATGCTAGTCGCTTGCTGCAGCTCCACATATATTACCTTGCCTTTTCCTATAAGCTTAAATAGTCTTGATCGCGAGGGTGCGAGATTGCCGAGTCCCTGTGGCTCACAGTTTACTTCCAAACCAGATGCAGGGCCAGACGACTCCGTTCCAGATGACGCGTTAGAGCTCAAGAGGGAGTTCGATGAGGACTCACGCTGTTAATATGTTTCTTTCCCTGATGATCAGTAGTGGTGCCCAGTCGGGGTGATCAGGACCGTGTCGCATGTTGGGTTTATCTTTTATTTTGGCGCCGTAGTCGGGCCATGTGTGTTTGATTGATGTAATGTCATTTATGTACTTTGTGTGACGTGGCGAGTGTAAGCCAACTATGTTACTTATTCCTTTATTATGTATTACATGGATGTTGTGATGATTGCCTAACTTGCGACATTGCTTTCAATGTGGTTATGCCTCTAAGTCATGCCTCGACACGTGGGAGATATAGCCGCATCGAGGGCGTTACAAGTTGGTAATCAGAGCCATCCCGACCTTAGTTGCCCCATTGATTGAATGTTATTGGCGGCCGAGTTGAGTCTAGAAAAATGTTTTGAGTCATTTAGGAATTATATATCGGAGAGTTTAGGAATTCTTTTTACTCCCCAGTCCCTTCATCGCTCTGGTGAGGCATCCTGACGTAGAGTTTTGACTCTTCTCTCCTCAAATTTCACTAAAAAAAAATTTAGGATCACGCGGGTATCTTGGAATCGTTCCGATGGTTTTGTGACGAGAACATTGTCTTGGTGCCTCTTGTCAGGGATTTTGTGGCAGTGTCCCGGGGAGTTGAGCTCCGAGGTGTTGTCGTCACAATTTTATCGTTGCAGTTCTGGAATACCTGAGTTTAGTACGCTGACATCGAAAATCTCTTTTATGCAGTTCGTTGGTGAGATAACCTCGACGCCACCCAGTACTGGGGCGGGAGTTCGGGAGTATTGCCATAACGTGTATAACAGATGCTTTTCGAAGGTTGAGGTAGATGGTTTCCGAAGTTTTTCTCGGTTATGTGTTGAAGGATGGATACAGCTGGATGTAGGATTTGCTAGATTTGGGTGAGATATTATGCTTCCCCTGTATCCCCAACACCTGATTGCATAACCGGAAAGGTTCGGGAGTTTCATAGGTGGGAATTCTTGTAGCTCTAGTTCTTCTTCCATGGATATTTGGTTTGAGATGGGGATTTCTTACCGAGTATTCGTTCTTGATCCGTACCTTGTTGATTTATTTCTCTACCTAAATTCTAAGTGGCTTCTCAATTTATGGATATGTGACCATTTCAAGTGGAATGCATTCGTTCATTTTGTTCGGATGTGAAGACTATACGTTGCAATTTTCATTCCATTGGATTCACCTTCAATATTTGCCTATCAACGTGCTAATGGATGTCAACCTCTTCAGGATGGCCCCTCCAACGCGCACGACTCCGAATCCTGATCCGCTACCACCTCCACCTCCTCCGGAGGCATGGCAAGCTGTGATGGCCGCTACCAATGCAAACACGCAGTTGATCATGCAAATTCTTCAAGAGCGCAATCAAGCGAACCAAGGCAACAATTAGAATCACTTTGCTACACTCAACCAGTTCCTTGCTAACGGGCCAAAGACTTTTAGCAATTGTGTTGAGGCAACTGATGCTGATGATTGGCTCATGGATCTGTGCAAGCATTTCGAGTGCAGTAACGTCAGGCCTGAGGACTTTGTCAAGTTCGCTTCCTTCCAACTCAAAGACCAAGCTGCAGAATGGTTCCAGCAGTACAAGGATTCCAGAGGTGGATGTGTGATTACCTGGGATGAATTCCGTCAAGATTTTAGAGCTCACCATATTCCTCAGAGCATGGTTGAAAGCAAGCATGAGGAATTCTGCAACCTGAAGCAAGGCTCTTTGTCTGTCTATGACTACAACAAGTTGTTCCAGAAGCTCGCCCACTTTGCTAAGCAGGATGTCCCTGACGAGAAGAGCATGATATATCAGTTCAGGGGTGGTCTCAGAGAAGAAATCCAGCTAGCTCTTGTTCTCTTTGAGCCCTTGAGGTACGATAAGTTCTACAACATGGCATTGAAGCAAGAGGCTGCTCAACTGAGGTGTGATGCTTCCAAGAAGCGAGTTCGAGATGCTACTCCGTCTTCCTCTACTCAAGTGGCCAAGCAGCAGAAGTATTGGCTTCCTCCTCCTCCGTTCCGTCAGCCGTATCAGAAGAGCAAAGGTGGCAGTGGATCTTCCCACCCACCCAACCCTGGCTTTCAGAACAAGACTTCGTCTCAAGCTCCAAGATCGAGTGCTCCATACCACCGTCCGTTTTCAGAGGTCACATGCAACAAGTGCCAACAAAAGGGTCACTATGCCAACAAATGCTTCAATCAGAGGCGCCTTCCTCCTCCTCCTCCTGTGAGATCGGCAAGTACAGCTGTGGTCAAGCATAACCCCAAGTACACCAAGGTCAACATGGTGAATGCAGCTCAGGCAGAGGACTCGTCAGATGTCATCATGGGTAACCTTCCTGTTAACGATGTTCCTGCAAAAGTTCTTTTTGACACTGGTGCATCGCATTGTTTCATCTCGAGACCTTTTGCATCTAAGCATGGGTGGTATGCTCAAGTTATGCATAAACCGTTAGCAGTTGTCTCTCCGGGTAGATGTTTGCTGGCTAACTACGAGATTCTGGATATTTCTATCTCGATGGGTGATTTCAAGTTTCTGGCTTCTCCAATGGTCCTTGGTAACTCAGATATTGATCTTATTCTCGGGATGGATTGGCTTTCTAAGCACAAGGCTCAACTTGATTGTGCAGCCAGGCAGATTCAATTGACTCATTCGTCAGAGGATGTAATTGTCTTCGCTGCTCGTGATAATGCAATCCGTCTGTTTTCTCTCAATGAGAAGGGTGAACTCGATGCCATCTCAAAAATTCGAGTCGTTTGCGAATATCAAGACGTCTTTCCAGAAGAGCTTCCAGGAATGCCTCCGCACCGGCCAGTTGAATTCGTCATCGATCTTGAGCCTGGCACGGAACCTGTGTGCAAGCGTCCTTACAAGCTCGGACCTGAAGAGTTGAAGGAGCTGAAGAAGCAACTCGATATTCAAGAGAGAATGGGTCTCATCCAACCTAGTTCTTCTCCGTGGGGTTGTGGTGTTCTTTTTGTGAAGAAGAAGGATGGAACGGACCGACTTTGTGTTGATTACCGTCCATTGAACAAGAAGACTATCAAGAACAAATACCCACTTCCCAACATCAACGAGCTGTTCGAACAACTCAAAGGTGCCCAAGTATTCTCCAAGCTTGATCTTCGTATGGTTTATCATCATATTCGAATCCGTGAACAAGATATTCCCAAGACGTCTTTCAGAACAAGCTATGGTTCATATGAATACACTGTCATGTCTTTTGTCCTCGTCAACGCTCCTCCGACTTTCTCTCGCATGATGAACTTCATCTTCAACGCCTACACCAATGACTTCGTTTTGGTCTATCTCGACGACATTCTAGTCTTTTCGAAGAACAAGGAAGATCATGCCAAGCACTTGCGTTTGGTGCTCGATAAGCTCAGGGAACATCACTTCTATGCCAAGTTCTCCAAATGCGAATTTTGGCTCGATGAGGTTCTTTATCTTAGTCATATCATCTCTGCCAAGGGCATTGCGGTGAATCCTGAGAAGGTGTCTGCAATTGTGAATTGGGAACCTCCTCAGAACATGAAGCAACTCCGTAGCTTCCTCGGTCTAGCAAGCTATTGTAGAAGGTTCGTGGAGAACTTTTCTAAGATCACGAAGCCACTCTCAAATCTTCTCCAAAAGCACGTCAAGTACGTTTGGTCTCCGGAATGTGACATTGCTTTCAACACTTTGAAAGAGAAATTGGTCACTGCTCCAGTTCTGACTCCCCCTGATGAATCCAAACCATATGAGGTCTTTTGTGATGCCTCTCTCCATGATCTTGGTGCAGTTTTGATGCAAGAGAAGAAAGTTGTTGCTTATACCTCTTGCCAGTTGAAGCCCAATGAAAAGAACTACCCCACTCATGACCTCGAGTTGGCGGCAATGGTGCATGCTCTTTTGACTTGGAGACATCTCTTATTGGGAAGAAAAGTGGACATTTTCACTGACCACAAGAGTCTCAAGTACATCTTCACTCAGCCTAATCTCAACCTCAGGCAGACTCGATGGGTCGAAATGATTCAAGAGTATAATCCGAGTATCGAGTATACTCCAGGCAAGGCCAATGTGATTGCTGACGCTTTGAGCAGGAAGGCTTACTGCAACAGTCTGATTCTCAAGCCTTATCAACCCGAGCTTTGTGAAGCTTTCCGCAAACTTAATCTGCAAGTTGTTCCTCAAGATTTCCTCGCCAACCTTCAAGTCTCTCCTACCTTGGAAGATCAGATTCGCCAAGCTCAACTTCTTGATGCTATGGTGAAGAAGGTGAAGATTGGGATTGCCAAGAGTCAACCCAAGTACAAGTGCTATCGCCTTGATGACAAGGATACTCTCTTCTTCGAGGATCGTATTGTTGTGCCCAAAGGTGACCTTCATAAAGTGATCATGAATGAGGCTCACAATTCTTTCCTCTCCATCCACCCTGGGAGCACGAAGATGTATCAAGACCTCAAGCAGGCTTATTGGTGGACTCAAATGAAGCGCGAGATTGCTCAGTTCGTGAATGAGTGTGATGTCTGTAGAAGAGTGAAGGTAGAACACCAAAGGCCAGATGGTCTCCTCCAACCTCTTGTCATTCCAGAATGGAAGTTCGACCACATTGAGATGGACTTCGTGACTGGGTTTCCAAAGTCCAAACGTGGCAATGATGCTATATTCGTTGTTATCAATAAACTCACTAAAGTGGCTCACTTTCTGCCTATCAAAGAGTCTATCACGGCAGCTCAATTGGCGGAACTCTATACCTCTCGGATTGTCTCTCTGCACGGTATTCCACAAGTGATCTCTTCAGACCGTGGCAGCATCTTTACCTCAAAGTTTTGGGATTCCTTTCAGAAGGCCATGGGCACCAACATCCTCTTCAGCACAGCTTTCCACCCTCAGACTAGCGGTCAAGTCGAGCGTGTCAATCAGATTCTTGAAGATATGCTCAGGACTTGTGTGATCTCCTTCGGCATGAAGTGGGAGGATTGTCTTCCATATGCTGAATTCTCCTACAACAACAGTTTTCAAGCAAGTTCGGGCAAGGCCCCATTTGAAATTCTGTATGGCAGGAAGTGCCGTACCCCTCTCAACTGGTCTGAAACCGGTGAGCGTCAGCTTTTGGGTAATGACTTAATCACAGAGGCCGAGGAAATGTGCAAAGTCATTCGAGATAACCTCAAAGCAGCCCAATCGCGCCAGAAGAGCTACTATGATAGTAAGCACCATGATTTGGATTTCGAGCTCGGAGATCATGTGTACCTCCGCGTCTCTCCTATGAAAGGTACTCGTTGCTTTGGTATCAAAGGGAAGCTTGCCCCTAGATACGTGGGACCTTTCAAGATAGTCAGCAAGAGAGGCGATCTCGCCTATCAACTCGAGCTTCCTTCAAACTTTGCAAATGTTCATGACGTGTTCCATGTCTCTCAACTCCGAAAGTGCTTCAAGACTCCTGACCGCACTGTCAACTTCGAAGACATTGAGCTCCAAGCAGATCTCTCTTATCGTGAGCACCCCGTTGCTATTCTTGAAGAGACTGAACGCAAGACTCGCAACAAGTCAATCAAATTCCTCAAAGTCAAGTGGTCACACCATTCCGACCGTGAAGCTCCCTGGGAACGCGAGGATCACCTCCGTTCTGAATACCCGGCGTTCTTTCAGTCCTAGATCTCGGGACGAGATCCTTTCATAGTGGTGGAGTGTTGTAACACCCCGGATATGATTTACCCAATATGTATTCCAACTCTTGTCGTTTTCGGCATAATTTATTTTATTTTCTCGGGTTCGGGTCTTTGTCTCCGTGTGTTGTGTTGTTGTCATGCATCTCATATCATGTCATCATGTGCATTGCATTTGCATACTTGTTCATCTCATGCATTTGAGCATTTTTCCCGTTGTTCGTTTTGCATTCCGGCGCTTCGTTCTCCTCCGGTGGCCATTTCTACCTTTCTTTCTTGTGTGGGGATTAAACATTTCTGAATTGGACCGAGACTTGCCAAGCGGCCTTGGTTTACTACCGGTAGACCGCCTGTCAAGTTTCGTACCATTTGGACTTCGTTTGATGCTCCAACGGTTAACCGAGGGACCGAAAAGGCCTCGTGTGTGTTGCAGCCCAACACCCCTCCAATTTGGCCCAAAACCCACCAAAACCCTCTCCGTCATCTAGAGCGTTCAATCACGATCGCGTGGCCAAAAACCGCACCTCATTTAGACTCTCCTAGCTCCCTCAATGCCTATGTAAAGACCCCTCCTCAAAAATCCCAGATCCCCTCCATCCCTAACCCTAGATCCACCCCTCGCGTCGCGCCGGACACGTCCGGTCCGGCCGGACACGTCCGCTTCCTCCGCTGCTGCCAACCGGGAGCCGACACGTGGCAACCGGC